>NC_060152.1:32394347-32510694 GCF_021292245.1 Micropterus dolomieu | reverse complement strand
CTGACTCCAGCTGCAGTCCACTCTTTGTGAATCTCCCCCACATTTTTGAATGGCTTTTGTTTCACAATCCTCTCCAGGGTGCGGTTATCCCTATTGCTTGTACACGTTTTTCTACCACATCTTTTCCTTCCCTTCGCCTCTCTATTAATGTGCTTGGACACAGAGCTCTGTGAACAGCCAGCCTCTTTAGCAATGACCTTTTGTGTCTTGCCCTCCTAATGCAAGGTGTCAATGGTCGTCTTTTGGACAGCTGTCAAGTCAGCAGTCTTCCCCATGATTGTGTAGCCTACAGAACTAGACTGAGAGACCATTTAAAGGCCTTTGCAGGTGTTTTGAGTTAATTAGCTGATTAGAGTGTGGAACCAGGTGTCTTCAATATTGAACCTTTTCACAATATTCTAATTTTCTGAGATACTGAATTTGGGGTTTTGATTAGTTGTCAGTTATAATCATCAAAATTAAAAGGAATGAACACTTGAAATATATCAGAATATATCAAATATAATATATCAAATTTCACTTTTTGAATGGAATTACTGAAATAAATCAACTTTTTGATGATATTCTAATTATATGACCAGCACCTGTATAAACTAGTTGAATACATAAAAATATGAGTTAAGGAATCACAGACTGATATACTTAGCTTTCTTATTTTACTGTTAACATTGTCTAATGTCCACAGAATAAAACCAGTTTAGTTAACATTCCATAAAAATTCTGTTTGATGCGTTATCTGTACGTGTTAGGCAATTAATTGTTCTTTAAATAGGCTAGTAGACCTTTTCCTTAAAAAGACAAATACAGCTTTTATTTGTAGGAGTGCACTGACGGGGAGGAACATAACATTTACTGGGAACAAGCCTACTCAAGATTACAGACATCATGGAGCATCAATATTTTTCTTTAAATTCATATTGAAATATACGATATGTGTCTGTATAGAGTTGTGTAATTATTTAACATACTAAGTTTAGTGTTATTCTTGTTACAAACAACTAGGATAGTTATTCTTGAAATATCCCACTTTTTAACAACCATCATATTTATATGTAACAATGGTGAGGGGGAGGGGGGGCACAGACCATTTCAAAACATAGATACCAGTAAAACGACAGTACTCTCTCTTGCTTCTGTGTTTTTTAACATGTCAACAAACGGCAGCAGCAAGAGCGAGAGAGAGAGCGAGAGAGAAAGAGGGGAGTGCATTGACACAAGTTACAGTATCACTGTCACAAACCTAAATTAAGAATGCAATATTTAAGCAGACACAACCAAGCTCAGAACAAATGAGCCTACAGGGCCATAAACAAAGAGCAGTAAGCTCAACACCAATGAAGTCAACAAGGACGCGCACAGACAATGTTTTAGGGATCCAGAGCCTTTATACAGCTGCTTTCCACGGAGATCCTGCAATCAAAATGGAAAGAATGTCTGCCAGTATATATCCCATTCCCAGCTGCATACCTTTCATACAGCGCAGCCAGCAGCAAACTGGCCGGACAATCCCGAATAATAAGGCAGTATGACAACAACATCATGACAATAGCCGTAATCCGCAGCCTGGTCTCAACTGATCCAGCACAGGATGATAAAAGATGCTTTCACTCAACAGAGCGAAGGCCTCACATGAGGAGAAAGGCGGCCCGGCGGTTTTTCCTCCGGGCAAACTTCTGGATGACTCAACAGAGGAGCGCCTGTTGCGATGTTTACCCTTCCAAGTAAAGTTGGGGGGCTCGACATTAGCTTGCTGTTAGCGTTGGTGCTAACCTGTTGCTATCTGCAGACTATCAGCTCTCACACTCAGTACAACACACAAAACTGTGTAGCAGTGTGACAAACTTATTATAAACTAGCCAGGCTACTAATTGTCTCTGTACATTAACTAAATTAGACTTTTCTTTCTTCTGCCGCTTGTCGCTGCCTCCACAGAAAACACACTCATTCAGCACAACACCGCTGTTCTCCGCTCTGCTGCCTGTTAGTCCCGCCCCTTAACCAATCACAGCACCATTGATTGCAATCACATCTGATGGTGGCAGGTTTTGGGAGAAGGTGAGAGTCTATCATTTCCTATCATATAATATTTTCAGTCTTACTACCCTTAATTTACTCACCAACTCAATTATAAAATGACCACACATTATAATTAGTCAACAGCTGCTTGCTGTCCAGACCCAGAGGGACCAAATCTCACCAGACTGAGATCATCTGAGTTGGTCAATTAATCAATTTAACCAACAATTAAGCTGTCACATGATTTAGTATTTAATATTTTTTGCTCAATTATAAAGGCTGACACTTAAGACACCCAATCATTCACATGGCTAAAAAGAGTGCAATTCCAGCTGTGCCAGTGCAGTGAAGCCAAATATTTAGCACAGTATTTATTGTTTCTTATCTTGTATTAAACAGAGAGACATTTAGAGTATTCTTTGTCTTTCATAGAATGCGTTACTGTTGAAATGTCTCTGAAACAACTTTGAAAATGCTTTAATGTCAACACAGTTTTGTACCTGTGTATGGCACATTAGAGAACTGCTTTGGCCTGCCACATTACAGCCCTGCTCTCCAGAGCAGCAGTCATAGAAAGTGATGAATGACAATTGGCTCAACATGTGTTGAGTGTCACCTCAGAGAGAATAATTTGTTATATATTGACCAGTACTGCTGGACATCTTTTGACTCATTGCTACTTGTCTGTATCTTGGCTTTCTAATTTGGCCATTTTATTAATACAGTGTTCTTTTCCTTGAACAAAACTTTGGTCAAATCTGGGCCTAAGGCTCTTAACTAAAAGTGCAGGATGATAACAATAAAATATAAATGTATAATCATCATGATGTTGGTTCAAATGTTTCACTATGAACTCAATGGCTTCCCTTAGAAACCTTTGAATAATTTTTGTTTTAGGAAATGTGCTTATTTGCTTTTTTTTCTGAGTGCTATGAAATGATATCAGTTTCATGTCTGTTCACGTTCGTGCACTTACAAGCTGGAGCTGGAATGAGGAGGTGTAGCTTAGCTTAGCATAAAGAATAGAAGTAGGCAGAAACTGCTAGCCTGGTTCTCCGTGATAGAGGTAGGCTTACCTGTGTTGTGACTTCCTGTAATTTCCATTTGTAACCTCACCATGACAACAAGACTTTGGACAGAGTCAGACTAACTGTTTCCTCCTGCTTCCAGGCTTTACGCCTGCTGGCTCGGAACCCATACTTAGTGCACCCATGTCAAACTATCTGTTTAAAGCAAGACTATGTATCTTTTGAAAGATGAAATAACACTATCCTCCTAAAAGAGAAGTTGCATTCATAAGCAAAAATAAGCATCTTTGATCAATTCAATACACTCTTTGTATAAAATGTTCTTTTGCTGCAACAGGCATGTATCATCTGGTATGACCAGTAGATTGGCTAATGTTAGCTAACGTTGGCAAACTTTAGGTACATACTGCTGTCTAACTGAAATTACTGGGTCAGTTTGCTGACTTTATGACTCTTCTCTTCTTTTGGAAATGTTGAACAACATTTCAGTGGTTTAATCACAGAAGTAAAGCAAGCAACTGACTCACACTATCTTGCTATTTTGCTACTTTTTGCCACAGGTGTTCAGCAAAAGTGACATACGGGTGACTCGCTTTAACAGATACACCTCTCTTAACATCAGGCTGCATGTACACATGTGTAATTTAATGTGAGAAAACAAAAGCACTGGTGTTGTTTTATTATATGCTTATATATTTTTATTAGAAATAAGACACATTCATTTTGTGCTCTGAAAACTGTACATTAACAAAGAGGCGACCCCAGTAAATTAAAAAGGGGAGTGAGGGGAGGTGGGAGGTGTGTGTAGCAGGGTTGGGGTGCAGATAAGGGGGTCAGAGGTCAGGGTTTTGACAAATACAGATCTGAGGGAGTGACTGGCGGTGATATCAAAACACACACTGTTACACTGCGATACAGAACACTCGTATAGTCCAGTACCCTGAAAGGACAGGGGGAGGGAATGGGAGGATCAGTATCAGAATAATCATGTTCATATTATTAATAATGATAACAACTATCCCCAAGCACAGTAAGAAAGATATTTATAGGCTAAAATCCATTCTGTAGAACTCTGTTGAAATAATTACAATGCTGTACATCAGGACTCCAAATGAGCCTTGTGCTTTCTCTGTGTGCAACCACCATCCCTCTGATGAACTCTGCCTCATATCATCACCTTTAATGATCGTACCATATATATTTATATATCTAGTCATTTACTCATCTTCCATTTTTCAACACACACACCTAATTGCCTTCTTCTCAGCATCTGTGGAACACCTTATCTTGCATTTACTGTACCAAGCCAGCTTGTACAACTGACCCAAACAGTGTGTTTGTTGAACGTGGCTCCTTCTGGGCGCACTGACGCTGGCGTCCATGTGGTTCCTCTGTGGGCACCGTTGAGGTTGAGGGCCAATTAAGCCCGTCGGCTCCGCCCTCTGGCGTCTCTGAGGTGTCTGTCGATGAGAAGGCAACATGCCATTTTGGCTCAGAGTGATGTCTTCTGTTTCTTCAAGCACCCCCCCCACCCTCCACCCCATTTCACTGCAGGGCCATCCTTGCCCCACCCGGATCATGGGGATAAAGTGATGGAGCCAAAAGGATTTGGGTAAGGTGTAGGGGAGAAGGAATAGCTTTGGGGAGGTGGGGAGGGGGGGCACATGGGTGTATGTGTGGCAGTCTGCCTCTTCAAACCTTTGTTCTTTTTGACATTGATGTTGGAGAAAAAATAAGTCCAGAGGCATCTCCAGCCGTGGACAACATCAGCGTTCATCCGGAGAAAGAGAGAGCAGAACAGTGATGCAAGGATACTCTCAACAGCGAAAAAAAAGAGACATAATCATGATTATTACATTGTATTCATTTAATACAGGGGTAAACATCGCATGATCACCTTTGCTATGCGGTTTATTACATGACTATATGACGCACATATAGTAGCTAAATCTGCTACTTTGGCAATGTGTCTCCCATGTGAGCCAGTGTGGTATCCGAGACCATATACAAGAAGATGACCAGTATTTTGCAGACAAAAACACCGTCCAAACATCAAATGAAACAACATAGAAAGAGACACCATGTTCCCCTTCTCTCTTTAATTGGTTTAGTTGATTTTCTGATTTTGTGATGCTTCTCTTCCTCCTCGCCCTCCTTCCCCTTCACGTTCTCGCAGCAGGCCTCATCCAGCCTTTGAGTAGAAGTACAGAGTGGGGCAGTGTGTGTGGTGTGTCTCCTGGTTTGTCTGAGAGCATTGGCAAAAAAGGAAGTTGTTGGTGTGAGGCCGGAATCTGGGTCACACCTCTGTCTGCAGGTCCATGATCTCCTGGCCCACCAGAGGAATGGTGGCGCTGGTTTTCTCCCACTCCACCGTCTGCAGCTCCAAAGGAGAGGCTGCCACCGTCTCCAGGTCCTTCCTCACCCAGGATGGGGGGGAGTGGGATTTCCTGATGCACTCCCATGCCCTCTTACTCGGGGTCTGCTGCTTATCCTGATGGGACGAGGACAGAGGGAAAATGCTTGTTTTCTGAGATACTCATAAAATCTGTGATGTATTTCAGAAGCTATATTATGACTTCTTTTGGTGGACCTACTTTACCTCACACTGCCTTTAATCTGTTTGCCATAGTGAATTGCTACATTTCTTAGAAGACATCGTTTGACATTTAAAACAGATACATTTATTTGGTTTCTTACCAATAGTTAAATGAGAAGATCACCGCCTCTCCTATGCCTGTGCATTAAATATGGAGCTGGAGCTATGGCAATTAGCTTAGCATAATGTGTGCAAAGGGGGGACACAGCACAAACAGAAATGTGGCAAGAATGCGAATACATGTTTTCTGAAATGTCAGACAATTACTTTAAAAACTCTTTTGACAAAACCCTATAAAATGGATGTAAACTTTGTGATTAAGTGGGTATATGTGCAAAAAGCTACGTCGATATACTAAGTGACCGGGATGCAAGTATGATTGTGGCTGAGGCACATCCTCAAAACACATCTCGTACCCACAGTGGAGAAGTTGATCTCTCTGCCTCTTCCACAATTATGTGATTGGGTTGTAAAACTATCAGTGTCTAATAGCTGCATCCTTGATCTGTGAAGTTGGATTAGCCCTACGCTAGAGAAGACCTGACTCCAAAGCTGTAAAACAAATGGAGATCAGGGGCTTGTGCAGCAGAATGAAATGGAAGTCATTTGCTGCCATGGAATGACTGCAGCTACAAAGCCAACATGGATTCCCTTTTGTACCTGCTAATGGCAACTTTGATGAGAGACTAGTTCCCAGCCAATCCAGTCCCAACAAAGTTTTCCATTGTTTAGTGAGGACAACAAAAAACATTATGAGTCACTATTTAGCTAGCCAATACAGATGGTGCTTGGCTGGGCATAAACCTCTTCATTAACCAAAATATAGATTCTTCGCTTGGCTGACTTAATCTCTTTAGTGATGGTAACAGAAGTTTTCGGGTATTGTAATATGTACAGCTGTTCACCATTCCAAATGTAAGTTGAAATACTTTAAACTAATGACCATAACATAATCCAGTAGTATAGTTACATTATCCTGGAGACTGCAGAGCAATGAGGATACCCGTTAAAAGAAAGCTTTCAAATGGGAATTTACAGTGGTTTTCCCACTTTACAGTTTTATTGCTGTACTACTGTGCCCTAACCTGACCAGTGGCCCAAAGCTATATTTTTGCTTTATTTTATCCATTACCGGTCATTATCTTGCCAAGCTAATGCAAAGCATTGGCTCTGTCTCTCTTGTCTCTTTTGCTCTTCCCACTGGGTATCGCATATCTACTTGAAACACACACAGATTTGATAAAGTCAAAAACATTGTTTCATAAATTACCTCTGAATAATAACCAAACCTAAACAGTACCTCGCTTCAGGTAGCAGACTCGCTTCAGGCTAAAGTCTAGGCTGCCAGCCATATTACAAAACCCTTTCTGTGGAGCCGTCTTTTGTTGAAAAGAAATGCCTTCTAAGAAGTTGTATAATTTGAGAGAAACAAAAATATTTGTCACATTTCGAGTGACAATGTTTGTATGCCCACCCACGATTGTGCCCCTCGATGCAAATTTCGTCTGGGACAGACATCGTAAATAGATAAAAATGCGATCTTTAAAATGGCTGCTCGTATAATTAAACAGGCAACTCCACTCAGGTGTGGTGATTTGTGCTAATTGTAAGAGAAAAGGGGAACAACATTAGATATAGGGGGGGGAGAGGGGGGCAGAACAGAATAAAGTTAAACTCTTTACACTCATGTTGGTCTTGTCACTGCTGGCAGAGGACACACTCCATCTTTTGGCAGCTTTGGCGTCAACAGGTGGAGATTCTCTATCCTTGTCTGCACTGTGAATCTTCCTGTTCAGGTCCTGAAACATGTCCTGGTGGCGTTTCCGGGTGTGCATAATCTTCTACACAGGAACATTGCACGTTACGTATAAGGTAAACAGCACAGGCCATCAATCCTACTTCACCCCCTTCACATTTAATGTCTCAAATCTCAACACTACAGACTCACCCAAACTTTGAATAAATCTGATAAATGTATGCAAACATCTAGAGGTCTGAAAAGCTAACTAAGAGACATATCAGCTTTTTGTCTAAAAAGCTCTGTAGGAATCAAAGAGACTAAAATTACCTCAAAGTCAAGCTCTGCATAGCGTGATTTTCGTCTCTGGGGGGGAGATGAGACAGAGAGATTAAAGATGTGTCTTGATATTGTGTGCCTTGTGAGCAGACAAACGCTCAACTGTTTCATTGTTTATCTCCACATCAGACCGTCAAGAAAGGGTGTTTCTGGGACCCAGAGGAGAGCAGTGAGTCATGAGGGAGGAAACAAGGTTTGCTGCTGGTCATTCTGACCCTGTTGGCACAAGTTTGCAGTTAACAGATTGTGACCGAATGACCTTTAAGTCCTCCATCCCGGAGTGGGGAAGGAAAACCTGACCTTCAGGCTGCTGCTGTGGCAGCTGCCGCCTCGCACGGCATTATGGAAGTGTGTTTTGCCCTGAAGTGAAAAGACACCAGCAGGCAGCTGTCCAGGCCGCTGTGTGCTGATCACTGTGTCGTCTCATCCTGCCACTGCTGTCTGCGCTAGGAGCTGAGTGAAAACTAACCTTTTTTGAGATGCTGTCCTTACATGGGGCCAGAATATACTGAGATTCTTCCTCTCATGCAGTGTTTGTTAAAAATAAATAAAGGAGCTTGTTGCCTTATTTTTAGCATCGGGGGGTGACCTAGACATGCAAAGTAGCACAGTGCTGCCCTACGGAGACCGGATTGATGATCCTTCTATTCATTTTTATGAATGAATATTAGTGGCTCCCTAGTTAATCATCTCTCTTAATCATTTCTTCATCTAACAAGAGTGTGCCAATGCTGTGTTGATCAAACATAGCCTGTGGCACATGAAATGCCAAATTGAGGATTATAGAAGGAAAAAAAAAAGATTATACAGTAACACTTGTAACTATACGAATGGCTGCAGCACATGAAAAAAAATAAGATGATCAACAAAACAGTAAATGTTATGATATGTGGCATCATTCACACTGACATGTGGATAAGAATGAAAACACAGCAGCAAAGACAAATTTAGAGTTAATCTCTGAATTATAAAAGTTATAAGAGTTATAAAATACAAAATACCACTGTTAATTCTCAAACAAAAGCCAGTTTTCAAATAATAGCCATGGCATGGACTACTAATATCTAATTAAGGTAATACACAGGGGCGGGGGGGGACTATAACAGCTGTCATGGTAAATTCAGTTATGTGTCCCTTTCCACAGTAGTAATTCAATCAGTGCAGCAACAGTCATGTCAGTCATGTCATACGTACTCACCACTCTGCTGCTCCAGTTTCCCTTCACTGAAATAGTGTCTTTTATTCACGGATATATTCCAGTCACTTCTACTTTGACGTTTTTCATACACATCATTGTCATCATCAGTGATGACAGTCACAGAGCAGAGAGCTTCAGAGCTGCCCTGGCTCGCTGGCCCCCTCCATTTCTGTCACCCTCATCCGTTTCCATCACAGTTAGTTTGGTCGTTTGAGGTCATTTTGAGAGTCGGTTTGTAAAGTTTACAGTCCGCTGAGCTGTTACCCTGCATTGCTTTGTGTGCAATGACACGGCCAAAAAACAAAAGTTGACTTGACTGACAATATATGAGTCGACTAAGAGTTTTTCTGACTGATAACTGAGATCATGACTAGTAAGAATGACTGTGTTACACACACATCTGAAGGGTGGGAGGGTGCTATGTCAAGCCCTGTTTGTCTCTAATAGAAGCCAGTCTCAAATAAAGGCCAGGTTATTATGGTAAGTAGTAGGAGTATTAAACAGGACTTTACATGCATGTCTACTTTTAAGTATTAAGAATGAGGCTGATGATGAATTGCCATGACAAGAATATGCTGATCACTTTAGTTGTCTTACCTCCAGTGAGCTCATGGACAGTGTGGAGACGGTCTCACTCTTGGACATCACACCGGAGTTTCCAGAATCTCCCCCATCACACATGCTGTTGGCCACTTGGGAGTCTCTGGGCATATTCTGCAGGTTGTGTGCAGGTGAGTCTCTGTCAGAGCATGACACGCTGATCTGGTCAGCAGGAAGGCTCTTCAGCCCAAAGCCAGGCACTGGCTCTCCGCTGACAGGGTTAGCCAGGTGGATGAGCCTGGTCTGAGGCAGCTGCTCGATGCTGATGTTATACTTGGCCGTCTGCTCCTCTTTTCCCTTGGCTGGCTTCAGGGTGCCTGTGTTGTTGGTCGGTAGAATGACGTACCCCGGGCCTTTGCCAGCGCCCTCAGAGCTGCTTCCCTCGCCGTTCCCCCTTGGCAGCTCCCCGTCCAGCTGCTTGAAGAGCTCACCGTCGCAGATGTAGATGGATTTTGCGCCCGGCAGCTCGGTGCTGATTCCCTTAGCGGCGCCCTTCTCCCTGCGCAGCGTCAGGGTGTGGCTGGTGTAGTCGGCCACGTTCTGGAGATGAACCTTGGCCATGCTGGCCGGCATAGTGTTAAAGTTAGAACCCTTCTGAAGTGTCCCAGAGGAGGCCTTCTCCTCCCCCTGGAGAGATGAGCGCTTCGTAGTGCCTGGAGGAGAAAGACAGAGAACCAGTCTGAGATGAAGAGTTAGACCATGGCTGGATTTACCTGCTTGGGAGCAGAAATGAGCTGTGGGCCTCTACTGACCTCCAACCCTCCTCTAACTGCACAATATTTATCCATATCACATGTAATGTGTTGTCATCAAGTAAACATATTAAACACAAACATATTGAGTAATATGCATCATGTAAAACTAGATTTTGATCTTGTGCTTCTCAACAACAAAGGTTCTTAAGATATTGAAGGATGCAGTAATTGTCTTAGCAGAAACTGTTTTTTAGTGTCAAATTCTCAAACAGTAAACTTAAAGCTTTGGGGGACCCTGGGATACGGGGTCTCCAGCAGCTGCCAGCTTCCCTCAATACTCAAGCCTTGGGTTGGACAGATACTGGAGCATCCATCTACTAAAACTCAAATATGGCTGAATCTGTACTATCAGAGTAAGCTCTGCTGAACTCCGTGCCCAAGAGGGTTAAGGCAGTGCTGGAAAATAATGGTGGCCACACAAAATATTGACACTTTGGGCCCAATTTGGTTGCCAGCGGTTTAGACATTAACGGCTGTGTGGTGTGTTATTTTGAGGAGACAGCAAATTTACACTGTTATACAAGCTGTACACTCACTACTTTACACTGTAGCAAAGTGTCATTTCTTCAGTGTTGTCACATGAAAAGATATATTCAAATAGTTACAAAAATGTGAGGGGTGTACTCACTCTTGTGAGAGACTGTAGGTATGAAGCACCATGTATAATTGCAAATGAACAGAAGTTAAAACTTGAATTAAATGGATAAAATGATAAAGCAGACAAAATGTGTTAAACTATCTCAACTGAGAGTACATGGCTGACATCGGGCTTGCTTTGACCATAACAACTGTTGGCTTATGGCAGCATGCATATCCCATACCATGTCCAGGCTAGTAAACAAAGTCAGACAACGATATCTGCAACACTAAATATCTGACAATCCCTCTCTGTGCTCCCGCCTCCTACTTGACATATACAAAGAAAAAAACAGTCATCTCTCTCTGTTCTTTTCTGTCTTTTCCTGATCGGGCCGGTCTGTGTCTCAATAGCTTTTCTGCTCCAGATGCTTTTCTTGATATCCTGTCTCAAGAGATAAACAGATTTTCACTCCCAGCGGATATCAGAGCAGAGCCAGTATCTGATGCGGCACTGTCGGGAGGGACTTAATTATACAGCAGTGGTGTAGGAGATGCTCATTCCTATTTATATGCATATAACTGCTCAGCACACGTTCATCCCACTCCCATCAGCCTGGGCTAAACTTTGTTATACAGCCGTAATGTGTTGTATCTCTTGTCAAAACAGCTCCTTGGTGAACGGAGGCTGCTGTGATGTTGATTGTACGACACAAGTGTAGAGCTGAGGAGTAACATCTCCCACATCTGTTCCGACAATGCTGAGGAATCTGAAGAAGTCACAATACAGAGAGGAGGTACAAAGAGACTAGCGTTTGAACAGCAGTCCCACAAGTCAAATCAAACACACAAAATCGCACAACCCGGAGCTTACCTGATCTGCAAGCCATATCCACGTCTTTCTCAAAGTCAGTCTGAGGACAGAAAAGAAAAAATATTGATTCTATAAGTATCGTATAAGTGTGCACACCCTGCTAACATCTCGTCATACATTCTGAAAGGTGAAAATAACAACAACCATATGCACTTGAACATGCATACCATGAGCTGAGCATGGCCATTCTGAAACGAGCCTCCCGAATCTCCATTAGCGTCCTCCTGGCGGTCCACCACACGGCACTTCACTGCCTCCTGAACCTGTAGGAAAACAAATACATCACAGATCATGATCTTAAGTGCTGGTAAGATAAATAAACACATCAGTTCACAAATACTGAGTGAGAGGCCTTTAATAATAAAGGCTAAAAGTATACAGCCCTTGTATTTGCTAGATTTTGCTAGTCTCAGAGACTTACAAGTAATTGGGCTAAAAAGTCTGGACTACAAGTTTGTTCTAATGGTTTGGTCTGCTGGACCATCATGACCATGTTGCAAATTTGAGCTGATGGTGATGCTCAACAAAAGTCTGGGGGTCACCAAAATCATTCAGCATCATTCTTAAATTTCACTCAGTTCTACTTCACTGTTCTTTCATTTAAGGTTAGATGTTTCACATTAACCCCTTGACGCCTGAATGTATTTACAATTTGCATTTTTGCTTTCATGCTGATTATAGATTCAGTGCAGATTATTAATTTGTCTATAGCACAAACAATATATATATATAAATTTAGGTATGATGCAAATTAGCGACAACAGGGATAAACGAGAAACGAATGCTCTCAAAAGGTTCCTAGGTACGTATCGAATATGCACAAACAGACATTGGGGGAATACATACGCTATCTCGGCTGCAGTCTGAATGGAAGCGTTGTGATGTGAATTTGCAACAATCGGCGTTACGGGGTTAAAACCCTACCAGGAAATGGGAAGATAGCGCCCCTGAGCTGCAAGAAGGCTTTTTAGAAACATCCACAGAAAGTGTTGAGTTCCCGTACTGTAGTTTAAAGCTGGAGAAGCTGAAACTCAAAAGGCTTAATTTCACTGGGAGCATGAATATGCTGATAGAATGTCACAGCCATCTACAAATTTGATCATTTTGTGTGCAAAGTTCATATTTAAACCTGAAGGCGTTAGAGGTGAGCCCAGGACCGGCGCTGCAAGGAGGGGGCTGTATTTTCTGCCCCCCCCCAGTCTAGAACCACCAATGGGCAAAATTTACCTGGTAGGCCTATTTGTTTCAATACAATATTCAAGTCCCCCAGTCTTTGACTTTTGTTAAGAGGTAAGATTTATGCATAAGCACATGTGGGTAAAATTTGATCTTTATAGAGAACACTCATTTTTGCGTTATTAATTTCTCACTTTAGATCAACTTTCTGGGTTGCTATTGCAACACCTTTAGTCTACTATTAAACAGACATGCAGACTTGCTCGGCGCAGTGAGGAGAGGCTTATGGTGGGGAGGGTAGGAGAGTGTTGTGTCTTGGATTCATTCTGCATTTGACGGCTCATCATCTGAAAGTGATCCACTTTTCCAGAGTAGGCTGAATATGCACAGACGCTGTATTCATTTTCATTTGCCAACAGCAAGCCTAGGCTGAATAGAGTGAAAACTTCTAGGGAGGCATGAACATCAAAACGAATGCTGCAGCGGATCGACTTTTTTATCGTTTCAAACCGCCCGTAGCCGTAAAGTATGGCTTGCAATTATTGTGAGATATAAAACATATGCCAATAGACCTAACACGAAGTGTGGTATTTAAACACACGTAGTCTATGAAATCGACTTTGTGTCGTCTTTCCCTGTGAAAGGTGTGTTTTGTGGTCTCTTGAAGAGAGCGTGTGTCTCCCTCGTGTTTTTTTCATCTGTGAAGAATATTTTTACTGCGCCATGTGGGCTATTGTTTAGCAAAAAAACATTTTTCCATTGGGTAAAAATCTACTTCGAATTTTGGAATTGATTCTCTCCAAGAAATACTTTTGTTCGGACTTTTAAACTTTTGTATGTGTATTGATCTGCATCTCTGATGGAGTCTGAAAAAAAAAGCAGAACAGTAGCCTGAGGACACTTTCTTCAAGTCAGTCGTTTTTCTAAATTATGCTGCATTAAAATTCAGCTGTGTTTAGAATATTGGGTAAGGTAGGTAATTGTTCGCATCTATAGTGAAAACATCGACATTTTGCCACCACAGGATGAAAACAAATACAGAAATTGGCATAGCAGGCTGATAAAAAACATAGCAAAGATTATTGGCCCTATCATGCATCCGGCGCATGACACATCGCAATTGTCTAGTTTCCAGCCGGCGCAGTTGTCATTTTCACGCCAATCGCCCAAGTTGTTTAAATAGCAAATACACTTGCACCCATCCGTGCGCCCATGGGAGTGTTGGTCTTAAAATGAGGTGAGGTCAGGCACATTGCTATCTTGAGGCAGCAGAAAGCGATTGCGCCGTTGACCAAAGAAACAAACCAAAAAAAAGGGTCTAAAGTCAATGGCACAGTATTTTTGGTTTTGTTATTTTAGGGGCGCATTACTGTGACACCACGTGTATTTACGCACGAGGCACAGCAGCGTAACTTCATTGATTATTAAAATCTCCTGACACGCTGGCAGGATCGGTCAAGATCCAATGTTAATTGATGTTCTGTGTTCTTCTACACATTTAAGAAGCTAAAAGTTGAATTCAGTTTCCTCTGGAGAGTTTCCTCTGTCCTGTCATGTCAAGTTTGTAACTACAGTTTTTCCTGTTTTGCTGCTCAAATACCCACAACCGGTCCATCATAGTTTATATTAGCGCAGCACAGTGAGGATCATAGAGGAGACAGCGTCTGTCTGGACTGGAGTTCTCTTCACTGATAAACTACAGAGCAGCAGAGTAACACAGGCTTTGTGATCAGAGATGGTTTTTATATTACATCCACGCTTCTCTCCATATCCCCTCTCTGCTGTGAGTCTGCAATTCAATGAGTCAATTGGTGTTTTTCATAAAGCACCATTCATACGATACTATAATAGCAATGCGCCAAAGTAAAAGCGCACCTGGCTTTAAAAGCAAATGGGAAATGATACTGATTGGTGGGTTGCATGTTCTGCCCTACACACCCATGACTACTTCACAGACTAAATACGACCCTTTTGAACCATGCGCCTGACGCACAGACCATTTTTCTGCCATTAAACTAGCAAAATTGGAGTTGGACATGCCCCAAACGCAAACGTATTGATATATATAAAGATTTGCCCCCTTGCCATTTTTAACTGCCCCCTCAGTCACTTCATCCTGGCGTCGGGCCTGGGTGAGCCTCATGCTGACATTCCAAAACAGAACGGGTGCATTGTCTGGGGAGCCTGAATGTGCTCAGTAATACAGTATATGGGAAATCAGCCTATTAGATGTTGATATGAACTATTGGCCAAATTTTTCAGATACAGGAAAGGAGGAAAAAAACACTAAGAAGCACTGCCTGAGGAGATTATGGTGCTCATTGTGGGTCGTGGACCATCACTGATCAAGGGGGAATTACATATACAATATAAGTACATATATAAAGTCAGTGTTCCTGTGAGGTACCTCTCTGCGCAGGATGCAGTGCACCATGACAATGACAAAGCCTTCCAGTGAATCAAAGACAGCAAAGAGGATCTGGAAAAGTGCAGAGCGACGGTCGGTGATGGCAAGGACGGCTGACATCCATGTAAGGGCCAGGAGGGGCAAAACCACGCAGGAGCTCCACAGTGACGCCCTGCAGGACGGGAGGGAAACCGCAGTCAAAGACAGCACTAGTAAACATGACACAGAAGGCAAGACTACAGAGCTTTCTGACAATTATGTTGTCAGACATTTCATATTTGACATTATCTAAGATTATTAGATGTTTTGACATCTAAGGCAGGCTTCCATACAAAACAATTCCAAGAGATAAACACATTAAATTCCAACAGACTTTGTTTCCTTTAGAACTTTATTGTACTGCTTAATGCAATCTGCAACCAATCTCCTATTTGCTTTTGTAAACTGCACACGTTGTTAGCATAGCGTTAGGAGCCTTCAACTCTAACATGCATAAATACATAACATCACAACAAATAATTCTGTTACTCTCACAAACAAGAACATACATCCATTATCAGCAGATATATATGTTTATAAATCACATATATTACATGCATGTATGTTTAAGATGGCTCAGTCAAACCATAGAGGACCTAGTGCCACAAGAAAGAGAGGGAGGAGCGAGGTTGAGCAGTTGGGGGGGGGAGATGAGTGGAACGAAGCTGAAACAGAATGCAAAGACAAACAGAAGAGGCAGAGCAGAGAAGGACAGAGAGACAGAGACAAGGTCTGTAGAAGTGTCATTCCTGCTGTCCATATTTTTGCTCCCACTTTCCTGAATCCTTGTTGCTGTTTTTTTCCAATATGCACATCAGGGATAAACAGAAACAATAACTATTCTCAAATACTGTCTTTATATGATCTTTCACTCAAATTATCTTACTAAACCAAATGAAAAGATGCCAAAATTAGTTCCAGAGGTGGAAAAAGTACTTAAGACCTTTACTCAAGTAAAATTATATGGTAGAATTAACATTGGATAATAATGCAATACATAAATTGGAATAGAATTATAAGCAAAAGTACTGCATTTGATTGTTTGCTAAAATGTGATAAATTTAACGTAATATATATTCCACAGCCCGGATTCTACCAGGAGTCTAAGTCTATGTTCTACAAGAGTCATGTCATACTAATCAATCTGCTCTGAGTTGCTCTTTTGAACACAAATACTCTCACTATTTCCTGTTGCTGCTACTATTTAATTTTAAGGGTGGGACCGTGGCCCTGGAGCTACTAGAATGCTTTTTAATGTTTAAAATCTGTGCAGGGAGTGTTGAGTTTCATTGCAGCATCTTAACACTGAACAAAAAAACAAACAAAAAAACCCAAACAGACACAATTTAACTAATTAATTAGTGAGTGAGAAGAGCATTTCTATTAAAGTGCTGTACATCTCATAACAAGGTAAAGTATAAAACAAGGGAAATGCCTGTCTCTAATGTATCTTTGTTTCATATAAAGGCCTGTTGTTTTCTGCAATTATATCCACCATTTTAAAGTTGTGTTATTTTACCTTTGACAACAATTTCATTTATGTAGCTGGTCTAACAGCGCAAATTAATGCTGGTGTTGTACTCTTTAAACGTGACAGACGTGCTGAAAGGACACATGGCTCTTCTGCTGCGTCCATTTCACATTCAATTGTCAGAAAAGACATCGTTCTGACTTATATCAACATCGAAGTAATCATGACTAATGTACGAGACACATGAGCACCACATTTCCTGCAAGGCATTGCTAATCAAGCCATGATTACACAATCATTACAAATCATCCACTAATCGGAATTTAATTCTACAGTTTAATAGAATGATTTACTGTTTACCAAGATAACATTGCTGCTGATAAGACAGATCAAAAGATTTGTTCATAAAAAAGCCTTTAAGGCCAACCACTCAGGCTCTCATGGTTTTAAAAGAATTTTCATTATTATAAAATATTGTTTGTCTGGTCTTATTCAAAAGCTATCAGTCCATCACATTTTCAGCTTATCATCTAATTTGCATTTTAGAAGGTATTCTGCAAAGTAAAATATGAAACGCATAAATGTAATCACTAAAAAACAAAAATATGTCCCTCCAAAATGTAGCTGAGAACAAAGTCCAAGTTACTTTCCACCTCTGGTATTAAATAGGGCTAGACCAGTGCAGGAAATGGGTTTGCTGATCCTTGACCTCACCATGTGAATCCTGTTTCAGAGGCTTTTCCACCCTGCCCACAGTAACACTCTAGACATACATAGTTTGGCTATGAAATTGGTCTGAGATGGAAAATTTGCATAACATATCTGTACTGCCTTCAAACGGGCTGAGTTCTACCAAAAGGATAATTCAGGTTATTTTCAGTCTGGACCTTGTTTATCATATTCATAATTCCACCAAAATGATTTGACTGTAGACCTACAAACTTCTCTATTTGCAGAGAGTGCTCTTCTCTAATACAATCCACAGGGGACAGGAAACATAAAGTTAAAACCAAAAAGTGATTACAACACATTTGTTCACCCAGTAACGCCCACATGGTATTAGTTATGTTATTAAGGCTAAAGTGAAGTAATTATGTTCATGTTTTTACAAACTGCAGACTCTGTCAACCTCTTAGCAGTAATTAGCTGTATTGTTCTGCTGACTCCACTATCTTCCAATGGCACCAGTGAAACAAGTCAGCACAAGCATAAACAAGAGTGATGACATGTAGCGGGTCATCCATTGATGTTGGCCAGGCCAGACAGAAAAAAGTCAATACTAATTAAATCTTGTATTTAAAATAGAGGCTGACGTGACTGTGAAAGTTGTGGACCATGATGGGACCAGAATTAACAGCGTTATTGGATTATTTTAATTGTATAGGGACCTACTCATATTATTTAGAAAGAGACTTTGTAGTTAGCATAGGAAATAAATATATAGGTGTGAAACAGGATTGGGAGTAAAAGTGACGGGACATATCTTGTCATATTGCCCAACCTTAGTATGAAATATCTCCTGCAGTGCTATGTGGGTGATAGATTTTTAATATATTTTACTCCTAGTCGTCACATCCATTAGCCAGATAAATAAATTTGTGTACACCCCTAAGTTGGCACTTTTGTTGCCAGCAGTTTAGACATTAATGGATGATTAATGTGATGTGTTATTTTGAGGGGACAGCAAATTTACACTGTTATACAAGCTGCACACTCAGTACTTTACATTGTAGTGTCATTTCTTCAGTGTTGTCACATGAAAAGATATAATCAAATCGTTACAAAAAATTGAGGGGTGTACTCACTTTTGTGAGATACTGTATGTGATACTACTATATATATATATATATATATATATATATATATATATATATCATATATCAACATTAAAACAATGTAAATGTACCCGAGTTAGCTAAAAAGTGCTCATTTTCAACGGTAGTCCCCCCTTCACTATATGTGAAGTATGTCAGCAATGTCACATTACAGACTATGGAGTGAAATGACTGGTATAACTTGTCCAGCCACTGCTATTTAAAAACACAGATACGCTATTTAGAGGTTGTTTTTGTGGACTGTAGCAGGGAGCAACACTCCCTGAAAAAAGAGGCAGATAACTCCACAATGAACTTCTATAAATATGATCAGATTATATCAGCACTATAGCCAAAAGTAGAAAATAAAGACTTAGATTGATAATAATAGAAATGATCCATCCAGGCACTCATAGATCCCAGCGGGACACACACAAACTGAGACAGTAAAAGTGTATTGCTGCTCCTCCCTGCACTGCTATGTCCACGGCCTCCTCAACATTTGTTCTAATCAGCTTTGTGACTCTGATGATCTTTTAAGGGACAAACACAAACACACACTCTCATTCAATCATCACTCACACATGCAGAATTATTCACATGTACAGTCAACACACAGTTTGTTTTCATGAGCGACACATTCAGCTTCAGGAGCCTTTCATATTGGGTGAAATCCTCCCTGCCAGGGCATCACAGAGAAGAAAAAATGACAGAGGGATAAAAGAAAAGCAAACCAATGTGAGGGAGAAGAAGGGTGGCATACAGTAGAGGAGAGAACAGAGGCAAGAGTTAAGGAAAAATAATTAGCGGGACTAACATGGCGTTACTGGTAGCTGTGGTGGAAACGTCAGCCGAAGAGATAACTCCGCACTTGGCACATTTGAGCGTCATATTGTACAGTGGCACTGTCATCTGACTGCAAAGTCAAATTAACACGCTGTAACATACACAAACAGATACAAATGCACCTACACACAGACTCAGACTGATGCACGTGCGCACGCGAGCACGCACAAACAGTCACGCAAACAGTGAGTCACAGTGTTCTCGCACAATCTCTCTCTCAGGGCTACAGTCCAGCTCGGAGGTTTGTGTTTGTGTTTTGGGGTTTACCTGTGTACGACTCTGGGGACAGGGGAGGTGGGTCCAAGACAGACATCGGTGGATATTTCATGTTACACGTGTCTGATTCTCGTCACAAGTGACTGCTCTGATGACCTGAAAGAAACAAGGCTCTTCTCTGTGCTCTCAGTATTTCACCCACTCAACTGTTTATCTGCATGTAATACCAAAAAGGCTTCATATAAGTGGCTTATTTCATGCTTTTCATATGCCTGTTGTGGATCTCTGCTGCTCTGATTATGATGATGTGCTGGATGTGCCTCACCCTATGTCATCCCAGTCTGTTCTATCTGCTTATTACGAGCAAAGCCAAGATCGAATGCAAAGGTTCACACACAGACACATCTCAAACCTCCACTCTCATGAACAAGTCAAAATTGGCGTCGGCATTGGCTTCCATCAGTCATTACAGTCAGCGTTCACAATTTATCCCTATCATGTATCTGTAACAAGGAACAGCAGCACATGTACTTTCTTCGTAGACTCAGATCTTTCGGGGCCAGTAGCCAGATTATCTTTCTGTTTTTTAAATCAGTGATTCAGAGTGTCATGCTGTACTGTTGTACAGCCTGGCTCAGCAGCCTAACTGTGAAACTTAAATTTGGCCAACCTGTGGCGCACTCTTTTCAAGCAACTCAACACAAGAGCATGGTCAGACTTGCTAACAGTATCTTATCTGACTCCTCACTTGTTTCAAATGGAGAATCCCAACTTCTGTCCTCCAATAGGCGATACAGAGTCCCTTTATTTAAACGCAACAGGCGGAAGAATTCGTTTATATATATAATTAGAGTGCTCCTAACTGAGATCTGAATCCAACAGATATAATGTATGTCATGGTTGTTTGATGTGTTTTGTACGTCTACATCGTCAACCGCTAATCCTGCGTACAGGGTCGCTGGGGGCTGGAGCCAATCCCAGCTGACATCGGGCAAAAGGCGGGGTACACCCTGGACAGGTCGCCAGTCCATCGCAGATATGTGTAACTGGATGTTGTAAAATGAATTTCAGTGTAAACTGACAATAAAGTCGTATCGTACCATAACATTAAGCTCAGTGTTTTCTGTTATCAAAAAATGCCTCTCATGATTTGTAGCTGACTTAGGTTTTACGTTTCATTGCAGGAGACACACGTGCGTTTCTACACAGGACCATAAAATATAATTTAATAAAAACATTCGAATGTGTCGGGAAACATACCTCTGAAGCTACAGTAGTAGCTCCCCCCACTTCCAAACTCTATTCAGTAAGTGATTTCACTTGAATCACCTTTGTCACCGTGCGTCTTTCTCATTTCTTTACTTTACTACTTTACTCTGTGTCTCCCTCTCAGTCTCATTTAAAGACAGTGTATATATATTGAACTGACACCTGATGTTTACTATTGATTTTTTAGATCGTTAAGCATTTCCTGTGTCCAAACTCTATTTTGGCTACAGTACTAGAAATAGCTCAGTGTGATGCCACTTTGTCTGCCCCTGCCAGTTATTCACAAAAATGAGACAAAATGGGTTTTGCTTTTAATTCAGTTTTTATCTCAGTGGAGGCTAAAAAGGGTACTCATTTCTATATATATTTTCCAACAGTATGCGACATATAAGAAATCAACTCGTAATTTCCAGGTATGATCACCAAGAAATGAATCATTTCATTTTCCTTTCATCCCCCAAAACTCCCCAAACTATAATGATTCTGTTAATAACTCTGTATATATCTCCACTGCCGTTGCTACACAAATACTGACTACAATGCTGGAGATATTGACAAGTTATAACAAACTAATCTGTCACCATATGGCCTCCTGCTAAACAACAATTAAAGCTGAAGAGCTGAGGGAATCGATTTTTTGTAGCCCCTGGACGCCTGGATTAAAAATCACATAATAGAAGAAATTCAATTTCAAGTAAAAGGGCAATACAGCCACTAAATGTACGCTGTAGGCAGTGATATTAAAAAGCAATCAAGACTTTTTGAAATACAACACCATTTCCCTGGACTTAAGAATCGGGGTGACGTGCATTAAGCTAAATAAATGAATATACAATCTGGACAGAAATCAATCTATCTGGTACAATCTAGTCCTTGAGTCCACCATAAACCTTTCGTAAACTTTACAAGATGCTCCAAAGCTTTGCATCAAGTGGTACACTAGAAATGTGTTAATGCTCCAAAAACTCTTTTCATCTTCTTAATGTTAGATTAACCTACCATTACAACCTGTAAATACAAAGGCTTGATAATTGAAGCAATTTATGCATTATTTCAGGAGGAAAGAAACTCCAGCGCTGTTTGAAATGCCTCTCCTGTCCGTTTTCATTTTCTCAGTGAATTAGCCTCTAATTTTGGGGGAAAGGAGACTCAGCAGTGAGGCCAGTCCCTGAGGTGTGAGCAGACCTGCCTGGTGCAGATGCTACTGCACTCTTAATTAGATACTGCAGAAATTAATTAGCTTCATTAAACATGTTCTGCATTTGAACCTCGAGAAACACATGCAGCAGAGGCGAGTGGGTTGAGGATGGTCACCAAAACAAATCAAAACATAACATGTTCTTCTTTCCTTTATCGGTCCACCACAGAGAGAACTGCAAGCAGCCTAAACAGCACACAGCCAGCACAAACAATAAAGTGTTCAGATAACTTAACCAACAAGCCCGAGCAGCCTCAACATATTACATCTGCAATTTGTATTTGCATTCTCAAATTGAGAAGAGACTGTCTACTGTGTGCAGCATGTGGAGGAAATGGTTAGATCCACTGTGAGTGGTGGATCTCACAAAAATGAAATGATCTGATGTACAGAGCTGATGAAAGTAGAAATGAATTGAGAAGATAATTATTTTATTTATGAAGTTATTTTGTTTTCAACTGTTACTTTTATCTTTAAAATTTGCACCGGCGTGGGGAACTCAACAGGTTTAACCATCAGACTCTGTTTACAGGTCAAAAAGTATAAAGCCTCTTGTGGTTCCTGACGGAGCTGAAGTCTAGACTACGTCCCCACTGCAGATCTGATTTTTTTTGATTGACTGTTCACATTATTTTTTAAATGTGGCCAATATCAGACTCCAGTGTGAACTGGTCACTGGCCATTGGACTGACTAGACCCTATAGTAGTGGGCCTCTGTCATATCCACTTGCAGGTCTGGTCCATTGCCTTACTGCAGGTGTGTCCTATTAAAGCAGAATCACAAAGGCTTTTGAATAGCCCTTAGTTTGCCTTAGGGGGCCCAAGCAGTAGATATTTCCCCAGTTGTGCCAATTCATGTCGGGGCATCACCATCAGGATAAGCTGAGGAGATCTGATATCTCAAGGGAGGTCGGAGTAAAACAGCTGCTCTGTTATATTAAAAAGAGCCAGTTCAAATGGTTTGGCACCTAATCAGCATGCCTCTTCCAGCCTCCCTCTGGAGGTGTTCCAGACAAGTCCAACTGGGAAGAGACCCCAGGGGTAGACTCCGAAGGCACTGGAGGATTTACATATCCTATGTGTCCTGTAAATGCCTTGGGATCCTCCTGGAACAGGACGTGGTTGACGAGAAGGACACTGGGCTACCTGCTAAGTGGCAGAAAATGGTTACATGGATGGATATACACCTGGAAATATTTCAGTCATTATCCAGTGACACCCATCCATTTTCTCATTTGCACTACTTTTGTAACGTGTCATTCTGTTTCAAAAGCAACATGGCAGCTGTGAGGAATGAGAGGGACGTGAGTGAACACACCTTCCAACACTTTTGCTTTAGTAGAGACTACGCTGGCTGTGAGCACAGCCACAGTTGTGATGTTTCGCACGATCCCAGGGGACCAGCTGCATCCATTCATAGAGACTAGGATGCAGACCCAGTTAAGAGTTCAAGGTTCCAAGAATCTTGAACGGAACCGGTTCAAGAACCAGAGCTAATTTCACCAGTCATATAACGGTTGAGAACAATCAGTTTTGAGCAATTGGGGTGGTGATGGCGCGATTGGATAAGACTATGCCTTTGATGTAGACCCATCCACTGAGCAAGACACTTAACCCCTAGTTGCTCCAGAGGCGTGCGATGCGTATGTATAGCAATTGTAAGTTGCTTTGGATAAAAGCGTCTGCTAAATGAATAAATGTAAATTTCTAAATAAAATGAGCCATGGGGATAAAAGTCTGAGGTGACATTCAGACTGAAGGAAGGCTAATAAAAGTCTAGCAGCCCAGGTCTTACTGTCAAGACTGGGAAGGAAATTATTGATGAAAAGGTTTCAGGAAAAACTCAGGATGTCTTCGACAGCATTATTTATCAGTAGTACCAAGTGAAACACAGTGTAGCGCCAACCCAATCTGAAGTCTGCACCCTGGCAAGGAAAATTTATCCTTCCTAGACACACTGAGATAGTCCAAATAAGGTTAACCTTCACCCAAACATCTGTAAAGATTCTACTGGATACTGGTTCAATGCTAAGTTAACCTAAGTCATGTTGTGTTTCATTGTTAAGAGAGCCAGTCATTAGTCTGTCTGAAACATAATAATGGGCTGCATAGAAAACGGACCACAGAATTTGGCCTTATCAAGGCAGCAGCATCAGTCACAGTTTGACTTGTCACAGGCTGCTACCTTTAGCTCAGCAAAGGACCCTGATGTGACACCCTGTGTGATATTACCCTTAAAGAAGGAAATTTCCTTGACAAAGACAATCTACGTTTCTACGAGTTACTCTGTATCAGAACACACACTCTATAGATATGACAATACTAACGTTGCACACACGCATGCCCACACCATTCAAGTCATTAGAAAATATTAATATTACTGCGCTGCAGCTAGCTTGAGTTATTGTTGAAACTGTCACAGTTTCTCTAAAAGCATTTCAAAAATTGTCAGAACCTGGGGTAGTAATGTGTTATGCTCTATTCAGCTAACAGGAGGTAGCATAAATTGCAAGGTCACTAGTGAAATAGTGAGGTACATAGGCAGGAAGTAATAGTAAGCCAATCAGAGGTGCTTGCTAGAGGATTCAGCAGGTTTGGTGATGGGCAGGGCTGGTAGCCATACATACTAAAAAGAGGGTAGGACGGGCAGGTATTTTTTTACCCAATCAGTGATGACATGGAAGGGGGCTTCTGAGACTCATGTGTTCCTGATTGGAGAGCCCTGAGTGAGAGAGAGGGGATTCTGTGCAAACGCAAACATGGCATTTCAGACAGCATAAACAAAGTACAGTAGAACAGATAGATCATTGAAGAAAGCAAACATTTTCAGAGAGAGAAAGAAAATAACATTTGAATGCACCAACAATGCCAATGGAGACATAACAGCCTGCAGGGTAAAGGGGAGCAGGGTGCATGTGTGCTCTGTGGTTTGGCCAATGGCTTTTTGAAAACTGATACCAGTGACAGCCCGATTGCAAACTTAAATCAAAAGTAGTCACAAGTTCTTGGTCAGTTTTCTAACATTTTCAGGAGCACTCCCAACATTTTGGAAAATATGCATAATTGCTGCCAAAATCAAAGTCAGATGAGGCATCTGATACAGTTTCTGAGAACTGTTTACAGTAGCATAAAACAGCAGGAAGCCAGGGGATACAGCCTCCGTCAAAAGAGAAGAAATGTACTTTCCAACAACTCCAAAGTAGTCACATTAGCACGATATTTACAGTCCTGAAATCCGGTAACTCAAATAGGACAGAATGTTTAAGATGCAGCCAATAAGCTCAGCAGTTGTTGGTCAAGAAATGACACTAAAAGCTGCAAAACCACAATATCTTGTACCATTTATTACTTAAATTTGCCGTTTTGTGGGTATTCAACATATAACATAAGGAATACACCGGGGCAGAACACTATCCCTATACTTGCAGGTGTTAACTTTTTTTAGAAACTTTGACGCAGATCAACACTGGGATAGGACAATAGTGTATCATGTGATAAAATCGCACACATCCCGTCACGGCAGGTGTGAAGGTTTTTATAGAAAACATTGGCACAGTGTCTACAGAAGGACCCTGAAATAGAACCATTGCAGCTTTACGTTCAAATGTTCCAGTTGCTACGGTCACAATATCTTTGAAATTTGGAAGTTGTTGGAAGGTGTATTTTCTTAACTTTTGACTATCTGTGTACTGAGTTCAGAAATTAAACTTGTATTCAGTGGAATTACAATGACTTACAACACTAGCTTAGTACCAAAAAAGAAGATTTTAAAGGAAAACTATGGTTTATTACAACTTTTAGTAGCTCTGGCCAGTATTGAGACATCTTGCCCTGTCAGAACTTATAACATATTATATAACATATTTCGCAGTCTCAACAGTTACTTTGTTGAGTACAATGTTATCCTAACCAACAGAATGATGGCCGAAGCTACTAAACTGTATTTTTGCTTGAATGTATTTATAGCTAGGCCTTGCGGTCTAAATGCCCTGCTTCCCTCTACTAGAAACAACAAAACTGGAGAAAAAAAGACAGATGGATTTACAGAACTTTACATCAATAGCAACACCTGCAAACAAAGAGCCGCTGGAGGAAATGCGACACATTTGAAACTTAAAAGAAAGCAATGAGATGAGTCATCATCTTGCTCAGTCTGTGCAGGACCAATAACCAGACAGCCTTCCCCATATCTGTTAACATTCTTCTATCCTCCATTTAGCTCTAAGTTAGATGCATTGCTCATAGTCTTAACTATATGAGAAAACACATTTTACTTTGGTCTTTGGATTAATTCAGTCATATTTCTCTCTTTTGTTTCTTTTTTCTTCTCCTCTTCACCCTCCTATTGTTCAAAATGAATTGTACTTTTAAACAAATTTGCCAAAGTATGAAATTATTAAAAGGATTACTTCAGGCAAAGATCCAATAACTGTGCTAGTCCCTCCCCTCTGGCTGAGCCATCAGGCTGGTTATAGGTCACTGTGTAAAATGGATGTGTGGTATAAGGCATACCCCGCCCTCTCCTTTAGTTTCATATCAGTAATGCCGTCTTTGGACACCAGTTTGTTAAAAACGAGAATCCCAATAACCATGTTAACCTGTCAAAGAGAAGAGGCACAGGATTAAAGCAGAGCAAAGACACTTTCATTACATCAGAACATGCAGCTCTACTCTGATGATGATGATTGTCGTGACAAGATGATGATGGCAGCATGCTCACAAATGTCATCACGCACACATTAGTGATACTTACTGTAGTCTCTGCACTGTAATTTCTAGACTGTTCACCCAAAACAGTCACCCAATGAAGTATGAGAGGTATGAAACGGTTGAAAGGATGGATTGCTAACGTGTAAATACATTTTGAATATAGACAGTTTGCTGGGGGACAAAAATCACACATAAAATATGAGCTGTGTAAAATCACAGGTGAGGGGATGGGAATATCCTTGATGGTAATAATTCCTAGGAATTTCCTGCTTTGAGAATTCACAGTCTACAAATCTCTTGCACAAACCACTCTGAGGCTGTTCCAAGTGGGCCGGGCCTCCAGTATGGTTGCCAATTGGAGCAATATCTCTTTATTAAAGAAGCAGCCTGTGTAAAAAGGACACCCAAAGCAAGCTGTTCACTTGTAGGTGGGAAAGAAGCACTGGGACGTGTAGCTAATGGATTTGATTAGTGAAACAAAGACACTGTACAGTGCGTACTGCCAGGGTTTATGTCTGTGATATACTTCAGATGTAGATTGACCATCAGGGCAGTTGGGGTTACGATTTAAATGTGAATTTGTCTCCATACGATTTTTATGGTTGATGTAAGATTGTCCTTCAAATTTAAACAGCAGCTGTAAGAAAGGGGAACTGTGCTATTTCCATTCTAATAAAGTTGTCACGGCTGTGGAGACCATTATCTTATTTCTAAACACACCACAGACATTTATCAAAAGCACCTAAAACACCAGTAGGATATAGTCATCTGGGACCAGATGTATAAACCATGCCTGGTGAGAGATGTAACCTTAGAGTAAAACATTATTTGTTTAGGTTGGTCGTCAAGTTCAATCTTTGTGTTTTTATGTTTGTACCCTACATTGTATTGATAAACTTAAAACACTTATTTTTATGAATGATTCAGTTTTTCAATTTACGTTTTTCCTTTGATCCTGAATTGTGAAGTACTTTGTAAAGTCTGTTTCAATGTGAGCTCTATAAATTCATCATCGATCATCCTTCTGACATTTAATAATGGTGGATGAGATATCACAGCTGATGATGGCTTACAGGTACACGTGATGAATGAGTAGTACGGGCGCTGTAAAATCAACAGTGTCGTGTGTAATCGGTCTTCTCATTTACAGGTCTAATGAGTGGCAAGCAGACATCCGTTAACTGTAGGAGTGGAAATATGCCCAGATCTACAATGATTTAAGTTTATGAAATAGAATCAGGCGTACATGCAGCTTTATAAATCTGATGAAAAGACATATTCTGTCCTGGTGCGTACACAGTTTTATGCGTTTGGCCCCCGGGGTTTGTCAGAGCTCACATGGTGATTTTGATGGTCGATGGCTTTGAAAAGTAGTGTCCTCCAACAGGAAGCCAGTGTTTTTCATGGCTATAAGGTGCTTAAGTGACTTATTATTTACAAATTAGAATCCAATCTTCATGTTGACATTTTAAAATAAATAAATAAATACTTATTGAACACTTTAGCACAGAGCTAAAGTTAGCTCATTATGTTTTTTTATCCAATTAGATGCCTAAAAACAACCTGACTAATAACAGGGTTAGGAAAAGAGGTTAAGAAGAAAAGAGGAGGTATGTAATGGCAAAACTAGGAACAGGACAGGAAAAGGAAAGATAGTAAATGAGGAAAGAAGGAGGCAGGGGGAAAGAAGTAAGTAGGGAAAGTAAATAACGGAAAGGAAAAGGCAGGAAGTAAAGGAGAACGTAAGCAAGGAAAGGTGGCGGCAGGGAAGAAAAGAACAAAGTGGCGAAAGAAGAGATGAGGTAATAAGATAAAGGAAGACCTAGGGAAGGAAATTAGGAAGTAAGCCAGAAAAGGAAGAGCTAGGTATGGAAAGGGGAATGTCAACAAGGACGGGAGGAGGCAGGGAAGGAAAGGAAGAAGCAGAGAAGGTAAAGAAAACAGGGGAAAGGAGACATCGCTCTTATTTGTTAACTTTTATACTGAAAAACTATTAGATAACTTAGACATAGATAAACTGTTACATAATTAACTACATAACAACCAACAATTATTTTATATTAATAATAGCTAAAATAATGAGGTAACAGCTTTAATGTTAATGTTTTAAAATTTACCACCATTTTATTCACTGTCTGTGTCCAGGGTCAAAATTTTTTGGGATAATTTTATTTACAATGACTGCTGGGTAGCTTTGGTGTGTTTATTTTTTCACAATTTAATATAGTGTTTAATTAAATCATGTTGTTGTTTTATTATTATTATTATTATTATTACTGAAGGTGTTAACATTATAAGTAGTGTAAATCCCCACATGGATATATGCATTCTAAATATGCTTTCTGTTTTTAAAGTGACTGTATGAGATCTGTTACATAATGACAGCTATTGTTAATGAAAATTTGAATTAGTGCAGATGTTCTAAAGGCAAACCAACACAGACGGAGAGGAAAGAGGAAATACCAAGACAACAGCTGCAGCAGGTCCAACAAATGCATAGAGAAGACCTCCTTCCAGAGACAGCCAGCAGCTGTGAGAGAGGAGCAGGAAAAAACAGTTGTAGAAAGGTATGATTAGAAGAAATGGAGATGAGGGAGGAACGAGGCAGGGAAGGGGGATGAAACATGAAGGGTTGTAAAGAGGAGGGACGTAGTGTACGCATGACAAGAATGAGGATGGGCAAAGATTGATGAGACAGAGAAAGAGAAAGGTTAATTATGCTGCACACGTAAACCACCAACCAGTCCTGCATAAACAGTTAAAGAGGGGGCGGAATATACAATACTGGATCTATAGGAAAGCATGCTTACTAGCTTGGTGTTCCATATCCCTTTGCCTTGGTGAATCCTACCGAGATTGCCACTACTAGTGCAGGGAGACCTGGGAGGAAAACAGAAACGGACATTAACACAGGAGAAATGAGAAAGACCAGATGGACGACGTGATGGACAGCAGACAGAAGGCCCACCCCAGCCGAGACACAGGAAACGCTTGCGGATGATACGATTCCTGAGGCGGCCCGTCACTGCCATGTACGACTGCCACGCCTCCGTCAGAACCCAGCAGAACGAGGACAAGAAGAAGAAATGAAGAAAAGCAGCAATCAGGGTGCATAAGACCTGAAACCACAGGAAAAGCCAAGTGAGCAGGATGATTCTTAATGCATCAGACAAACTGCATCACTGTGGTCATAAAATATCGAGCTAAAGCTAATGGACAGAACACATTGGTCTTGGTGTGGGTCCTTACCTTATTCCGTGTCTGTGTCTGTCCAATGAGAATAAGGGCATTGGAGGAGATGATGGAGAGGCAGAAGTTAATGAGGATGACTGAGCGCTCAGACCGAATGTACCTGCAGGAAAATGCCAGAGATTAAAAAAACATAAAAAAAAAAACCTTACTACAGATGAATCTAGCACCACAGACCTACAGCCAAGATCATACAGGCTTCAGTTTCCAGCCTTTCTCCAGATGCTATGACTGATTTGATTATGCTAAACCAGGCTCCCCTTTACAGCCACAGGTTGCACGTGACTTAAGTTTAGCCATGTTGGTCACCTTCCTCTACTCAAAGCATATATAGTGTTGTTGAAACTTGTTTTAATCAGCTAAATATTCTCTTATTTGGCAGCTGTGGCTCAGGAGGTAGAGAGGGTTGGCAGTTCAGCTTGGCCCAGCTCCTCCAGTCCAAAGTTGAGTTGCCCCTGATGTACAGGCGAGCACCTTGAATAGCAGCTCTGCCACCATCAATGTGTGAATGGGTAAAAATTGTAAAGTGCTTTGTCCATTTGTTGTTTTAGGTGTGAAATGGTTAGTGAATTATGAGTTTTTGAACTTGTACTGATCCAAAATGTATACATCAATATCGGAAATAAAAAAAAAAACTATTTTAAATGAATTCCTTCCCGCTCAGGATAAAAAACGCAACAGTATCGGTTACCTTATTGACAAACAATCTTTAACACCATGTTAGCTAACTAACGTTCAATGTTAGCATTACATTCACAGCTTCAATACCCAGATTTACAACCTACAGCAACCTGTGCAGCTGCATCCATGTCAATGCACCAATTTTGTGTAGTTGTTGTTCATGCATGTAGCTAGGTGGCTGACAAGCTTTGTAGCAGGATTATGTCCCCATCGGTTGCATTGCTGATCACCTCGCAATTTCATTTGTGTCAATTAATACCCGCTGAACACACAGAACAAGTCATACAGACAGAAGCAGCAGTAACGTAGCACTTGCCACATGCTGTTCCACGCAGAAAAATCTGATGAGTCGACATTTATTAACCCACAGTGACCAGCAGCAGGGTCAAAAATTCACTTTTTGTTCGACTCACCAGTGGCTGGTGAACTCAAAAAATGTACAGACCAAAATATTTTTCAACTGGCCATAAAACTGCGTAAGATACTATAATGTACAGTGATAAAACAGAAGTTTGCTTTGGGGGCAATGTTGCATGGTTATAAACTATTTTGATAATAGATATTGTTCATGTAAACATATTTCATGGTTCCAATTTAATAATTTTAATTTATTGTTAATCATTCTGAGGATGGACAGTTGGTTGGACAAAACAAGCAGTGTGCATTTTTCTGCGTTGAGTTAAAAAAATAATTTTTTTTACTTTACTTTTAAACTTAAATATGCAATTTATGAATACTAATATTTAAAATGTTTGAGTAATTTTGTATGTTTATTTTAGTGGGTGTGGTGTTACATATAAGCCATTACAGGATTCTACCACAACCTCTACTCATTTCTCTTTATATTTCCTTCATGTGTTTTGAATTCATCAGGTAAACAAAAACAATCAAACAATTACAGAAAAAAGCTAAATCACTGACTGTTTCTGATAGGACAGCAAGAAGGAATCTACTGACTGGGTGTTCTCCCGAGGTTAACTAGTGAAACTGTTCTGATGTTACCTTGCATTAATCACAGCTCAGTGCTGAAGGATTCCACATGAAGATGCTGTATCTTACCTCCAGACAGACACATAGATGATGATGAGTAGCAGCAATGTCAGTGAAGACACTCCACAGCCCACGATCAGCGTCACAGAGGGGAGCTGTGTCTTATCCATGTTCTGAAAAATTTAAGCAAGAGAACACAGAATGTGAAAAAGTGCTGTGGTCATGTCTCTAAACTGTATGACGCAATCATGATTCATCAGACGTTTGAATTCAGATCAAGTTTGAGCTCAAAATATCATCTAATTAGACACACAGTGTCACAGCATCCATTTCAACAGGGGGATGAATAGAAATCGCTCAAAACCATCACGGCAAACAAAGTCGGAGAGAAACTTTAGCCTGGTCTTGCAGATCTGTGGTGTGTATAGACTTTGACAGGAGCTGTCAGCACATGAATACAAAAGCAGAAAAAGTCTCTGTTGGCTCGATTTGTTGAAAGCTCACCTCCTAACTGGGTCATTCATGGTTCAAATGCAGTAGACTACATTTTCCTTACCATCACTTCAGTCTCTGTGATGCTTTTCAGCAGGTCAGAGTTCTCAGACACTGTAGCACAAGCTTAAAACATTTTTATCAAACTACAAAAACACGGGTTTACTTGCTAACCTCAAATGTGTTATAATATATTAATATAAATATTATAATTTTATTGTATAAGACAGCATCATTTTTTACATAATGAGGTCTAATCATCAACAACAATGCTTATTTATGCCAGGTGTACAAAGGGCCAGATTTACTAAAGGTTTGCGTGAGTAAAAATGTGTGCAAACTTGATTTCACCAGCAAATTAACATGTAAGCTGATCTACTAACAGTGTGCACGCAGAATGACGTCTTTCAAAAGTACATGATAGCAGCTGTTGTTCATTTACGACTTTTGCCTTAAAGGGGCTTTATGTAAGTTTTTGATTTTAATAAATCAAATTTTCATTGCCTTATTGTCAGTGGGCTCAAAACTCACTTAGAAATGAAGCACACACCTGTTTTCTCCGTTGCTTGCATCAGCCACTATTCTGCTTTTAATGTGAGGTCTCCGGGTCGGATTCAGCCCTGTGCGCGCTCCCGAGCCTCTCTCGTACTACAGCGACAACACGGCAGCTAACGACATGCAGTCCACTAACACCATAAAACAACCAGGTTTATGTGCTGAAGCCCATCAGACAATACACGTTCAGATGATGTCGAGTAAGAACAAAGTGAGCATTAGTAAAGATGGAGAAACACAGAGAAAGTCACGTTAGCTCGCCAGCTAACGCCGAGCAGTTGCCGATGTTATATCGCTTTCCACATTACTTCACCAACTAACGCAGCAGGGGTTGTAGCCAATTCTGTGGTCTGGTTGCTGGCACACAGACCACTGGTCGCTACCACAAGGGGCGCTAAAGATTCTGGTCGCTGGCACACCGACCACTGGTCGCTGCCAGGCTGCCACACTGAGTACCACAGTCTCTAAGGGAAGGCTCCTTTCTGTTCCTTGTTACACAAACTGTGGCTGTACACATTAATAAAGGCCAGTTTCAAGTTTTTATACAGTTTTTATTTTGTCTAATAGAGAGGAATGGATCAAAGCAATTACATGTGTTGAGGAATTTTCTACTGTATCAGGCTTAAGAATGAACTTGAACAAATCTGTTTATTAGGCTACCACTTAAGGAATATGAACTATCAGAAGTTAATGGTATCCCTGTGAAGAACCCAATTACATATCTGGGTGTGATAAGAATGAAAAACTCTGCAATAAATTAAACTTCAGCCCTATGATTAAACAAATAATGAAAAAGTATCAACATGTGGTGGATGAGGGATCTTTCACTGAATGGTAGAGTTCTACTATCTAATACTGAGGGAATATCCATATCTATGTATCCTTATCACTGGAAATGCCTACTGAAATATACAAAGAATTAGATAAGATACTTATTTAATTTTTTCATTTGGAGGAACAAATGTTATTATTTAGGAGAAGATACCCTATGCAACATAAAAAACTGAGGTCTGGAGGTTTTAAGTTTTGAAACCTTAAAGAATACTTTCCGAAGTTAAATGGCTAACTAAGTTGATAAAAAAAAAAAAAGACTACAAAATCGATAAATTACTGTGAAGTTATCAAACTTTTATAAACAAGCTCTAATGGCCTGGAAATGAATAGATAGTATTTTATTCATATGGTTGCCGTTATTCAATTCAAAAACACCAAAGTATGAAGAATTTGGCGAGAGAGGGCATGAGACGAGGCTTCACAGTCTTGGGTTGCTGCCACACCGACCACTGCTGCCACACTGACCACTGGTTGCAGTTGGTTATATCAACAATAAGAGTAGGCATAATCAATAATATATTAACAAAGAATTATGATAAAGATGCATTACAGTAGATATAACCAAATGCAACCAGTGGTCAGTGTGGCAGCGACCACTGTCTTTAGCGCCCCTAGTGGCAGCGACGTCACACCGACCAGTGTGGCAGCAGTGTGGAGCCTCATCTCATGCCCACACACACACAGCAGTCCACTACTTGCCCCTGATGTCTGCGATATTGCAACAAAGTTTGACTTTCAATAGCGTGAAAAATGCCACCAAAGACTTATTGTTCACGGAGAGACGCAATTTGACCCTTTATGGTAGGTATAATATTTAAGTGTTATTATTTTACGCACTGATGGCCGCCGGCACATAGTAGCAAGCATATTATTATATGTAGCGCTGTACTAATTGGAGGATGCATCAAAAAGCCAATAATGCTAAATAAATAAGCAGCAGTCAATACAGAGTCTAATTCTAGTTTCATGTTCGCTGGTCGCCGCCTTAACCTGTTTGTTCAAAACTGTGAGCACGATAGTGGCTGATGGTGGAGAAGTGCAGCCATCCTGTCAGTCATGCGGTGCGCAGCGTAAGGTAGTTCATTAGGAAAGTATGCTCATTTAAGTCTGTTTATCTTTTTAATGTAAATAATAAACAGATTTGTTCAAGGTCATTCTTAAGCCTGATTCAGTAGAAAATTCCTCAACACATCTAATTGCTTTGATCCATTCCTCTCTATTAGACAAAAAAAAAATTGTATCATCTGCCAGTTGAGATAATTTAAATGATGAAAGGTCACTTTAGGTCTACTTTGGAACCATAGACTGTATAAAAACTTGAAACTGACCTTTTTAATGTGTACAGCCACAGTTTGTGTAACAAGGAACAGAAAGGAGCCTTCCCTCAGAGACTGTGGTAGCGACCAGTGGTCTGTGTGGCAATCTCATTATAATATCCAGTCCAGCTCACTAACCGTTTCATTATCATCCAATACATGTAGCTGTGCTGACATTGCTGAACCTCCGGTGACAAGATTCACAGATAGTAAAGATAGTTAACGTAACTGAAAATCAGCAGGCGAGTTAACGATGTAGGACGTTTGCTAAATGCAGTAATCCAATGTATGTAGGAGCATGGATTAGTTCAACCTACAGTTGATAAAACTATTACTGTAATGTTGCAGTGGGAGTTTACCTGAGTTTAGAGCTCTGTCTGTTCTCCCTGTCTGTCTATAGCTGCTGTCACTCTGCCTTTTTTCGGGAGTATAGAGCCGATAAGCAGCTGGCTGCGCTGAATGAAAGGTACTGTGCCGGTGTTGGTCTGCCTCTGAGACTGGAACGCTCTAGTAACAGAGCCTGTCGGATTATGCTCGCTCATGAGTTCAAGCGAGCATGCATACGAGCACGCACCTGGTTGCAATCTTAGAACCGCACCGCTAGTGGCCGCTGGAAACTCCATAATGCCCCCTTAGTAGTGGGAGGGGTAACATGAAAATATTTATTTACTATACGTAATGTGTCTAACAAGCCTACAAGCAATTTCATGTGAGTGCAACAGCATCTGCATTTAATATATCTGAGAGGAAGGTGCAAACCTCCAAGTGTTGCAGAGATGGCTACTGTCATCGTTCCGAGAAGGAGACACAGCCGTAATGAAAGAAAACGTAGAGAAAGATTCTTTTCCCATTCGTGTCAATATTTTTGCCATATTGGAGCTGTAGGCTAACCTAAGGGCTGATTTGGAGCCAGTTATAAGAAGGAGTCACACAATACTACCCATGCCCAAACCTTTAGCAAACTTTTTGCAACCCTGCATTTCCTCGCGCAGTGTGCGAACCATACCACAGCTGTTTTTTTCAATAGAAAGGTGCGTGGCCAGAGGGAACGATCATCAGCTGTCGTAATAGGGACACAACCCACTGTAGGTATCGAAGAGGGAATGGGGCGTGGCGGTGTACAGGGACAAGGACAGGAGAGCTCGGAGCGACCGGGCACGCTGCGGATGGTCGATGATTGTTCCCGCTTGCTGGATGAAACAGGACGCTCCTGATTTTACTCCTAATCCATGATGATACAGAAATATAGAAATTAATGACAAAAAGCATATTGTCAATATTTTAGAGATCCCCCAAAATTTAACAAATCATGTTTTTAGGGGAGTTCATGTCTTATTCCCTAGATCCCCTGTATTTCGCACCCTGACCTCGTGTCTGGGTCATTTCAGCATACTGTGACTGTTTCTGCTGGGGTTTCCCAAAGCAGTTTTTCAGGTGTGCTGTCCCAAGTACTGAAATCTCAGGCAGGGCGGGCAGGTACAGATGATTTCCACATACTCGGGACGCACTGAATGAAAAGATTTTTGAGCAGTGGCTTCTTTCCCTCCCGACTCTCCATGGCAGAAACCATTAAAACACACAAAACCCTCATTTAAATACTGCCACCTCGTTGTGTTTGCACCTGTTGTCATCTACGCAATAAATCCTAGTTAATCACCCATAACAGGTACCACAATTACACGTGCAGTATTTTAGAATGCACACGCATTTTGTACTCTTTATTCGGGGTGTTAGAAAATCCGGCCCAAAGTCCGCATGATCACCTCATTATCTAGATCCAGATATCCAGACACGGACCACATCTACATGGAAGGGTAGAGGTGGGTGTGCTTGGTAATAGTTGCTTTAAGAGCAACCTATTACCATGTTGAAAAATCAGTGTTTCACCACCCTGTCTGGTGCAAAGTTTCAAATGTGTTGCACCTCTGAACACATCCAGCTTCCCTGATGGGTGGGGCTGGGTGTGGTCAGAAGTGTACTCTGCTGCATCTGTAACCACAATCAGCATGGTGTTCAGATAGAGTTCACTTCTATCTCACTGCAGCAAGGTGAGAAGTTAAACCACTCGATGTAAGTAAAAACACCAAAAACACATGATAAATAGTAGAGGAGCTCCCTCTCCAAAAGCAGCGCAGCTAGCATACTGTGGACTCATTATGTGTTTAGCTTGGGCTTTTATTATGTGTAATTCTGTGGATAATAACATGGCCGGTATAGAAAATTCAACTTGAGAGACTGATAATTTGACTAGAGACTTGCAGATGGATGAGTGGAGCCAGTGACTTTACGTGGGCAGCCCCAGTTGCCTGGCTGTACAGAACAGTGTTTATGGTGGTAAGTGCAGTTGTAAAGGTTAGAGGGATGACTTCACGCACCCTGACACACACCAGAGGAAACCCAGCGCTGCCTTAGGGGGCTGTGAACTCAACTAAAAGAATTATACTGGTATAGCTTTCAGTGAGAGGCTTTTCTACCCCGACAAGAATAAAATAATGTGGGGAATAGTGCACACACAGGCACGCACACACATACACAGTGTACATACTGGTATCGGATGCAGAGCAAGGTGACTTCAAGGTGAATCATGAATAAACCACAATACTTCAAATCAGCAGAAACACACGTGCATGCATGCACGCACACGCACGCACGTGCTCACGCAAGCACACACACACCCAGTGATGCGCGCCTTGACAAAACAAACATGCACGTGATATAGGACCGACATTCTTCCCTATCCTCTTCCCTAAACTAACACCATCCCCATGCTACGGCAGACATTGTCTTGGTTGCCATGACTACCCTGTAACACGGCAGCTGCAGCAGGGTGCACGAGAGTCGTGTAAGGCTCTGTGTTTATGCCCGTGCTGCTATTTGAGTTTGCCAATATTGATCTCTAAATACACACAGTAATTAAAACCTCTTCTCTTTTTTTCCCCCCCAACTCATTTTCTTCATTACAACAGTCACATTTAAAAGTTCCAGTTAATGTATTTATATAGCGATTTCTCCCAATAAATTCTCTAAGGGCTTCGCAGATAAGATAACTAACTAATCAATCACAGAAAATTAAAGTAATGTAGGATGCAAAAATATAAAGCACAGGGAAGCATACCAACAAGGTACACACCAAGCATGTTGGAGAAGTACACACCAAGTAGTTAGAGCCCTTTGATACCAACAACAGCACTGCATCATAAGATACAGGTGATACAGATATAATGTTTCTGTTCACCAATTTAGACGAGCATGTCAGCATGCTATCACTTGTCAATTAGCACTAAACACAAAGCACGAATGAGGCTGAAGAGAATGTCATTAGTTTTGCAGATGTTTTGTCATAAACCAAAATAATGGACAAAATAATTTGGCCCTGATGGGAAGGTCCAGGACCAAAGTTATTACAATTCATCGTCTGGGGACCATGAATGTGTATGTTAAGCAATCCATCCAATAGTTGTTGAGATATTTCAGTTCAAAACTAAATGTCAAATGCATGGTGGCGCAAGAGGAAAAGTTAGGGGATCACCACAGTGAGTGAGATTCATCCTCTGGAGACCAGGAATGTCTGAACCAAATTTCATGGTAATCCATCTAATACTTGTTGATATTTCAGCCTGGACCAAAGGGGTTGACTGTCAGATATTGCCATCCCTACAGCCAGTACAGCCAGTAAAAAGAAAAGCAAGAAATCACTTGAGGCCACTGATACTCAAGTTAGTTACATGAGCAATCAACCAAACTTACCGTGGCTTTAAACCACAGTCTATCCCTAATGGTAGTGTGTGGTGTTATGGCCAGGTGAAGAGAGTTAAGGTGAGGTGAGGGGACAGTTTAATGAAATAAGCTCTGCGGTTGGTGGTGGGAGGGGTGGATGGTGGTTGGACATGAGGGGTTTCACCCACCCCCCTTCTAGCAGGAGATAATTGGCTGAGTTTATAGCCTGTCTTGTCTCCAGGTTTGATGTGTGTGCCGGGGCCAAGTTAATTAAATCCCTCTGATTAATCTGCACTGCAGTGAGTTCCTTCTCTAAAAGCAAAGGGGGGAGAAAAAGATTACGAATGCAGTGGAACGGAAAGGCGTCTGCTGAGACAGACAAAGTTTTACTTCCTCCTCAGCCAATGACAGAGCTCGGCTGGAAGTCTCGCACAGCATCCAATCGAGAGCGCTACCATCCAAAACAAAGTGACCAGACTGCATTATTCCACATGAGCAGAGACAGAGATGCTCCAGCTCCCCCCCACTGAGGAGGTCCACGGGATGTCACTTCCTTCAGAAATCTATTAGATGAAGCTGTTTAAACAAGTGCAACTATTATGAAGTACACAGAATGGATATGAAAATGGAAAGGTAGAACTAGTCAAAGAAAATCATTCTTGCTTCCTAGTCAGTGAGGTTTGTTGCAAATCTGATCAGTCAATTAAAGTGAAATTATAAATGAAAATAAATGGGAAAATATACAAATCTCTATTGTTATCCACTAGTGCTGATCGATAAATCGTATTTTCATTGCCATCGCGATATGAATTATGTCCAGTAAACACACAGCAAAGGACTGCCTGACGCTTAAGACCTGAGCCTGGGCCTGAGCTCCTGCACACACAGACGGAGAGAAGTCAGCGTCTAGCAGAGCAGAGCCAATCATTTATCAATACCCCTGTTCAACAAGCATAAACATGTAAACATGTAGAAAACCAAATTCAGTCTGCTGTGTTTTATACAAGCACAGCGTGCTAGGTTAGCTAATAACAAAAAGTTACGTACTAGCTATAACAAAAGCTGTATGTTTTCTAACTGTTTAGCTTAATTTGACACGTGCCTTAAAAGTTTTAAGAGTTTTTCATTCTTTCTAAACTTCAATCAGTATTTTGATGTCAGGAATACAATATTTTTTACTAACATTTTAGATTTGTTGATGATCATTGAGTTTATATAAATCGCAGATTTTCCAAATATCGTGCAGACATATTATCCATGTCAAGCAGCTAAATGATAAACTGTGAACTAGCGTATTCACTTAAAGATACCTGATATTAGAGCTAGAGATATTAGTGGCAACTATATTTATAAGTGATTGTCATTCAAGCAAATAATGCCTAATACTCACTGGTTTCTCTTTCTCATTTATGAACGTGCTGTTAAATATCATTGTAAATGGAAAATCTTTTTTGAAGTGAACAAAACAACCAATTTGCAGACATTGCACTGAACACTGAAGATTTCTGATGGGCCTATTTTTTTACTACCAAAAGGAGAAAATATCCAGCAAATTCATTAATAATAAAAACAATCAAAACTAAATTGTATCTGGTTTAATCAGTTGTTGGAGTTACATGCTCGAAGAACTTTTTAATGAACAGCAGCTGGTCACACTGTGTGCAGCTACCTGAAGTCCTGTTCATCTTGAGTTTGCCAGGCAATTAGCAAATAGGGACTCCAAGAAGAAAGAGTGACGCACCATACTTCCAGCAAAACCACAACTTGCCTTTTCTCTTTTTTATGCTTCAGTTTTTGTATGGATTAAACTAAAGAGTCATAAAGTATTAATAAGTGAGATTTAGAGGTGCTGCTAGGTGGATCTTCTAACCTTTGGACAGAGCAGAGCTTGCTGTTTCACCCGACTCCAGCTACATTACCATACAGACATGAGAGTGGAATCATTCTTCTCATCTAACTTTTAACAAGAAAACCAATAAGCGTATTTCATGAAATATAAAACTTGCTTAAATTGCCAACTCTAAACAAAGCATTCAGGCACATTACCATCTTCTACAACACAACATGCCTTTGAAGTTAAGCAACAGTGTATATTTGCATGTAAACATGTATTTTTACTCTCATTGGATATTTGTTTTTTAAATATCAGCAGAGCCACATTGGACAGATTCCATTACCTACTTTAAGTATGACTACCCCAGATATTTTGTGCACCTTCATAGATCTTCAGACTGTGATTATAAAGAGAGACAATTTAAGAACACTTAAAGAGCCCTGAATAGAATCCTGTGGGAAAAACCCGTTACACCAAAGATGACAGTTGGATACAGATATCCCCCTCAAGAAAACTAATTGTTTACTTTTTAACAGCCGAGCCGGAGAAACATTTTAAGCCAATCGTGTAGTAACATGGACGTGCACAGCTGAGGTTTGCGACAGTTCCAAATGTTGTGGTGGCAGAGAGGACATGTAGTGCATCTGATCTGGTCAGATCAGATGCACTACATGTCCAAGGTGCCAGTTTTGATATGCAGTACTTGCAATATGTGTCAGATAAAACAGGGCGCCTTTTATAAACGTATATGGTTTATACTGACTGCGTTCGTAACGTCAGTTAGCATAGCATTTGTTCAGGCGCTCCGGTGGGATGAGCTCATGGCTCCGTGTCACCGGCACTCTAAACAGACCCATAAATGAAGTCGTTGTCGTAAAACCTTGTGCATGCGTAGTAGAAGTATAACCTGTGGGGGGAAAATGTTTGTTAAACCTTACTTTGGGGCTAAATCATCAAACTTCTTTATCAGATTTTAAGGGTGAGGTGCAGTTTTTATGTCCCATTGACCACTGAAAGTGCATTTATGCCTATAACCACATTCATTTAGATAGGGGCCTGTTCTTGTTTGTCTGATATAACTGCCCGGAGCTGTTACCAAGATGGCTGCTGAGTAGCAGGACTTGCCTATAAGGACTTTATTATCAATCACTGTGTGTAATTTATTTTCAGTTTAATTTTTCAATGACTGGTTTTATGTTTCATATATTCTTTGTTGCACACCACTGCGTGTGATATTATCTGTATTGAAGCTATTGTTTTTATTATTAGATGAAACACAAATGTATACATCCTGGACTCAAGAGGATTCTGACACTCCAGTGTCCTGAAGCTCTTCAGACCTCAGTCAGTCCTGTTTAATCTTAGAGTGTGAGCTAATTGGTCAAAGAGGTACGTCACTGTATCTAGAGGCTTCTGACAGTACCTTCAAACTGGATAAAAGGCTTACAACATCCAAAATGATACAAGCACATGCATATTCACTCATTCTCTTCCCCCTCTACACACACAGGTCTAGCAGTGGCAGTAAACTGGGCTTGATGTTTGGGGGTTTTGCCTTTAAATGCAGTGCATTCAAACATTCTCTGTTTTTCCTCCCAAAAGCCTGCAGCAAAGTTGGACTGAGCAAAATGGACACGAGAGGTGGAGTAAATGATGTAGTAAGCACAGGGAAAGCTTAAATATAATGCAGCATCAGAGCATGAAAAATGGTGTGATGAAATGACTAAGGGGTAGAGAGGAGAGGGATAGGTGGAAAAGAGCAGCGGAGGGAAAGACAGAGAGGGGAAAAAAGAGGTTGGGGTGTTTATCATGCTTGGGCTGTAGGAGGTTAGCTGCAGACAGAGTGGCTGGGCCCTTTAGAAGCCACTATGTGATGCAGAAAGCATAATTAGCATGGTAGCTATGGCTGTCTCACAAAATAATAAAATATATGGGGACAGGGACAGCAGAATGAGAAAGGAAAGGAGTTGCTTTTTCCTTAATTTCTGGCAAAAGGAGTCGCCACAGCTTAGCTTCCCTCAGGGCAAGTGAGGCCTCCAGGCTGCAACGGAGCTGTGGAGGAGGTGGAGGCAGGCTGCAGGGGCGACAGCAAACTGAGGGCTGAGCCCATTATCAGATCTCTGGTGTTCATTATGTGTTTGGTACCTTCTCTGTAAAGATGTAGCCTACTTGCTGTGGGCACAGCAGTCGTTAGCTAAATGCTAATGCTAGTATGTATGTTTATCATATTCACCATCTTAGTTTAGCATGTGAGTATGCTAACATTTGCTAACTGAACCAACTGATCGTGATGCTCGAGAATAAGTTAAGGGATCAAGTCATTACAGTCATCCACAGGGGATCACAAATATCTTTACCAAACATCGTGGCAATCCGTTTAGCGGTTGTCAAGACATTCCATTTAAAACCACAAATGTCACTAAAGAAGTGTTCCCAGTCGGAAACCATCAGTGTCCATACAAAACATTGTGCTAATCCAGGTAGTAGATGATAGACTAAGATACAACTTTGACCTGCTGGTGGCCCTAGACTAAAATCCAGGGGATTACCAAAAAACGTGGGATTCATCAACACAACCATAAATGTCTGTGATTGAGAATTTTAAGTAATTAACAGATTAATGAAATGAAAATGAAAGAAATCTTCGCAGCCCAAGCAAATGTCTTTGAGAATAAGCATCACTTAAATGAAATGATGAGGGTCTTAAGGGTGGCCTGCATTACTACCTCCCTTGTTTCCCTAAACAAACATGGGCCATATTCCTGAATTTGTGTTTAGCTTAGTGCACTAACTATTGTTTCTATCTATTAACCTGACTTCCTTGATTAATTCATTCACTCCTTGGTCTATAAAAAGTCATATATCATAAATGAACTGAACATTAACTCTGGGATGGAGAATGGTTTTAGGATGAAAGGTGTGTTTTCATTTTTGATTGATCTACTGATTCATTTTAAATCTGTCGGACTCAGACTAATCATTAAACCTACAAAATGTCAAAAGTAATGTCAAATATCTTAAAACAAAGTGGCCTGTCTTACATCCTCTGTGTAACCCTTCCTAGTCCGTGCATGGAGCAGGATGAACAGCACGCCGCCTCCTGTGTCTTTAAGAAAGCCTCGGTGCCCATGCTGTTACCAGGGCAACTAGTGAACAAACTGCTTCCGAGGCAATTTCCAGTCTAATAATAACTAATCGCACTGAATGAAAATTTACCACAAAGACACTGCCCTTTCCCCAAAGAAAGTGGGGCACGTTTGAGTCACTGGGATAGTGCTGTGATTTTCACACACACTGCAGGCTGGCTGTGTCCAGCTGCAGCCACCGTGTAAGGGAACTCAGATTCAGATTTTTGGACTGGCATGCAGCACCTTCTCCACGGGGCCTGGTAACCATGGAGACGCCATTGACAAGTCTAATATGTTAAAATATGTTAATATGAGCAATTGTTGGTGCAGGGGTGCCTGTGGGTGTTATCATCTGCTAACATGATCTTAAATCCCACTCACCATGTCATGTACATCAGCCCACATCTCATCACCACCATCTTAATGCACAGGTTGGCACAGTGCTGTCCTTCCTGTGTGCATGTCACATAACACAAACAGCCTCCTTCTTGGTGTAAAGTGAATAAAGACCCCACCAACACCCCCCACCAAAAAATCCCTACTATTAATAAGACTATAATAACCTTTTGCAGAATGGCTTTGGCATGTCGAGACGGAGAGAGGGAAGGAGGGGGAGAGAGAGAGGGAGGATCTGTTGATATGTATGACAATGACGCCCTTTGGAAAAAAAAAAAAAAAAAAAACAGCTGATGCATTCACATAAAACCCCACAAAAACACACCGTCCCCGATACCTTTAACGTCAACGAAGTCAAGGGAGGTTGTCGGACTTACCATTTCGGGATTTAGCCGTGCTAAAATGGCGAAGGTGGACAGTCTGTCACACACGCATTTGGTTCTGAATGAGTCGACTAGCACGGCTTTGCAGCCCCTGGCAGACCAGGATCCCAGCAGTGAGGAGCTGCACAGGAGAAAACACACACACACACACACACACACACACCGCACACAGACAGAGAGACAGGCACACACGCATACACACAGAGAAGCGATGCGGTGAATATAGAGAGAGCCCCGGCCAAAAAAAAAAAAAGCAAGAGAAAGCGTTTGAAATCCCACGTTACACCGGCTATTAAATCCACTTTACATCTCCGCCGGTTGCAGGAGAAAGCGCAGGGAGCGAAGTGAACGCGGTGATGAGGAGGCTGTGAGGCGGCGTGCTGCAGGTCTCTGCCTGGACACATTATCCCTACACACTGCTAACAGCCCCAAAGATGTATTATTACTATCATCATCATCATCATCATTATTATTATGATGTAAGAAATAGTGATAAAGTAGGCCGACTATTAGTAAACTGGTAAAATGGTACTAAACATAATTAAAGCAGTTAATTTATAAATAGCCCAAGTATTACACATAATTATTATCAGTGGTTTTTATTTAATAACACCCATAATTTAATAATTATAATAACAATAATAATAGTCTTTGTAAGCCGAATAAAAAACGTTAGGTCTACACTAGCCTATATGATGTGGCGCTGATGGATGCTGGGAAATGGGTGCTACAAACATGGTAACCTGGTCCACTGAGACATTTTTTTTTCGTTAGTGTATTTAACAAACACAAATCCTGAAAAATGATGAGACTTGTGGTTCCATAGTAACAACCAATCACAACAGCCACTACTGACAAAAGATCATATCATAGTAGAAAATAACACAGGTGTAAGTAACAATGCAAGGCTTATAATAATGGCTGCATTCCATTTTGGGTTACCAGTTTCTGTCTATATTATTGTGCATGTTGGCCCACTAGCATGACTCACTGAGATACTTCAATGCAATGGAACCATCATTCATGTGCTTTCCAGCTATGATAATTTAAAATGTCTTTAAAGAGAAATCTTCATTTCTGGTTTGGACATAATGTTGTGGGGATTTTGAGAAAGGAAAGAGAAATCTCCACAGGTCATTGGAAAGAGTTCAGTGTCTGCTACTGCTAATCTGAACGTTTCCATGTGTGTTCTGAAAAGGCACTGTGGAAGCTCTTTACTGCCAAATAAAAGTAATGATTACAAGTTTTGAGATTGAGTCAAGATTTAGATTTTCTCATAATTTAAATCAATTATTTAATTCAATTCATTTTTGAGAGGATTTTGACCAAAAGCATTAGCCTACTTATCATTATAATAATTCACTTTATCATTAACATTTGTTTTTTTCCCCCTTTTCCTGGCGGACATCTTGCAATTAGACAGAAAAACTCTATTTGACTGGGCTCCTGACACACAGGCCGTACATTACTCTGCTTCAGTGCACAGAGAAATTAAGCAAATATGTCAAATTGATGAAAAAGAAACCATGTGCTTTGAATTAACAACAGGCAGCAACAGGGTACAGAATTAAATTCTCCTCGCCCACATTTACATCGACTTGATTGACTTGAATTTACATCGACATGATTGAGCAGCACGCGGGTTTTGACTCAAACTTGTACTCCGGCCAAAGAATCCAAATTCATTTGTCAGGCGCTGACAATAGCGTGCACTTTAAATGTCGATCTTCAAGCTGCCTTTTGAAATTAAGCTCTGGAAAATCTTTAGACTGAATTCGGGTCTCAAATAGACTAATCAAAAAAAAGCAAAAGGCAATGAGTTGATTATTTATGTAAATGTTGTTGTATAGGTCCGATTCAAAGAATTCCATTTCATTCTAACTTTAGAGTATTACTGACTTCATGGGAGTGTGTCAGGTCCTCTGGTTCAAAGATTTCGGGGGGGTATTCTGCACTGATTATATCATATCATGTAAGTCGCAACCGAAATGTGACGGAGCCATAGCACAACTGGAACACAATGAACCCAGGTGCGGTGAACATGAGAGCTAACCTCTACAGATATCTGGTTCAAAATCAGGATTCAATGCAATGGGGTGACAAATTAAGGGAAAACCAACATAAAGTGTTTTAGAAAGTGTATTTGCAACATGAGCCTCCAGATCATCTTCAGTGCTTATCATAGATTGAACTCTACTGGAGGGATGGGCAGCAGTCAAAAGATATTCCTTCATTTGGTGCTTTGATGATGGTGTTGGAGAGGGCTGTCTAACCAGAATCTCCCATAGGTGATCAGTTGGGTTGAGATGTGGTGACTGTGAAGGCCATAGTGTATGATTCACACAATTTTCATACCCAATGACATCATCAAAGCATTCAGTGAACCCCTTATGAGCTGTATGGGAGACTGCATTTGTTACGTTTCCACTTAGTCAGGTGATTTCTTTCATTTGTTGTCCGTCTATGCAAAACCCCAACAACAGCAACAACCATAACAACAGAAAAGGTAATGAGGGCAACAGATTAGCAATAATATTTAACAATCACAACCTCACACAGCTACTGGTCTCATATCTTCTTAGACAGAAATACAGACTACATACTGGGTTTGGTCGCATGTGTGTGTGTGTGTGTGTGGTGTTTGTGTGTGTGTTAGCCCCACGAGGTGACTCAGTGCTGACATTAGCACATCACCTCTAACAGAAATCCAATATATTAGGAGGACTCTGTATGGCTGATGTGATTAGGCCTCTCTGTGAGCCACACAGTGGCCTGCAGACAGTCTTGCCCCAGAGTCTAATTGGATAATTTAGGTGCTGGTCCAGCAGCCCTGCATGGAAGGATGTCCTCTGCCAGGAACAGGCCACATGGATGAAAAGCAGTCTGCCAGCACGGAGGAGATATCTAAACATGGGCTCTTGTGCAGAAAGCTGTTAGAAGGAGGATTCCTGCTTCATGTTCACTGGTCGGGTTACAAAATGATTGGTGTATACCTATTGGGATTATCTGTGATATAACTAAATTCAAAGATTAAGACTGAATATGTTTGATCTTGGGCAGTTCAGACAATTTCACTGTTTAGGTGACAAAGCTATGTATTGCTGTTTAATATGGACAAAATAACTATGAGTCTTAACATTGGGTGAACATTTAGACTATTCATTTTGAAGAGGGATTTTGGGGAGTAGGATGCATGATGTCGAATGGCATCATGGGAATTGTTGTAACCAGAGTTTTTGAAACCTTACCCATACACTAGGTACTTTAGGACAGCTCTTTTACATATTTACTCATTGTTACATTCTATGCTGTTTTTATTTCTTTTAAGAGACCACCTAGCAGCTAAAGAGCCAGATGTTTTTCCCAGGAGCTGGTGGAGACCAAAACAGAGCTAAAAGGGGAGTGACTAGTGTATTTACACAAACATGACTCCAGCTGAATGCTAATGTTGCTCCTTTCCTGCAACCAACTGTAAAAGGTGATAATGACTTATAATAATGTGATGTTTAAAGATTATCACGCTGACCCCGAGAGGCAAGTTAATGCAGGTTTGATATTTGCTCATCACAGTTGTAATAAAGGCAGATATGTCAAAGCCCACAGTTGGTGAGTCCAGAGAGTTTTAAATGAGAGGATGCATCAGTAAAGCGCCTGACTAGGCAAGCAGGTTTAGCTGGATTGTGACTAGATACTGAGGGGAACACTTTCAGAAATTCTTTAAACTCTGACACATGGTGTTCTGTTCGTAGACTAAAGTCAGTCAGATGTAGGGCAACATTTTCAGAGTATTTCTCAATGTCCTGTGCTTTCAAACAGCTGGTGAGTTGGCTGGCATATGAGTTTGAATAGATTAGCGTGCTCTGAATATAAATACACTAGAATGGGTGCAGTCTGTTCCCTGTAATGCAGCCTCTTTCTATTCAGAAGTACTTGTAAACAAACATGCCCCCCGTCTACTGAACTTCACCTCCTCTTCTATAATTGTATTACAGTAATTGATGAAAACTCCACTTTAGAGTGGTCAGCTCCAACATCCTTGATGAATCGAGGCAGCTCCTCAACATCAGCACTGAATCCGTAAACTAACTGAGACAGCAAGGTTGATTTGTATGATCAGAAGCGAAGCTAGTTAGTGACTGCAGTCTGGTAAACAATGTCCAGCCTACGCACAACAACCTCCTCTAAATCAATCCCAAAAAATGTCTTTTGACCTGCCTTGCAGAGACGCTTTGATGTCATGCATGTTCGATTTGTTTTCTGTTATTTGAACAGAACTACCCATCTCTGGATTTAACAGTTTTTTAAGTATCTGGCCTGCTTTGACCGCTGACAGAATCTATGCAATATTGCAGGGATGTTAACTGCAAGCAGCACTGACAGCAGCACGTGGATGATGAGGGGAAGTGACTAAATGAGTTAACAATGCACAGACTTTTTTTTTGGTCAGAAACATTCGGGGCGGATCTCCAACCATTAGATAGAGTGATTAATGGAGTTACATATAAATGCTGTCCAACAAAAATGTTATTTTTTCCCCTGAAGTACTACAGTACCATTTCTGTATCAGTATACTGGCTTGGGTAAAGGAGTGCCAGGGATGATCCACATCTGCAAATCAATGTTTTCAGTCACATTACACAAATCTTACTTGAAAGATGGTGACTGCCAGACACCAACAATATGTGAATTTGGTTTAAGATTAGAATCTTGATAAGAGGGTACATTAAAGAATATGACATGACCGAGTGTCAATGGGCTTTCAACACTAATAAGGGATGAAGGACTTGTTAATGGCATATGTTAAAATTGCAGCTCCTTGAGAGTCTCCAAAGATTGATGCTGCTGTATGGGCCCGACTTATTTTTCCTCTGCAGAGAAATGGCTGGTTTGTACACCCGGCTAAGATCTGATCACAATGCGAGCCAGATCGTGTTCCAATAGCAATGTGTGCTGTGGCATTGTTTTTCCTTATCCAGATCAAACATCCAGCTACTGATCACACGTATGCTGACATTGTGAAATGAAACTGGCTTAAAGTTATGTTACCGTAACAACAAATTACCGAGTATTATTCAAGTGAGCCATGAGGCACTGCAAATGAACGGAATCCTGTCAATTCTACAACAAAGTTTAGGGTTAGGTTACATAGGCAGTGTTCAAAGTCAACAAACTATATGTTGGTTCTCATTCCTTTGAAAAAGATTTTGTAGTCTTTCAGCAGACACTACCTTTACTTCCTATCATTAAAAACAGAATATTTAAATATTTATCATGAAGGGGCATCTGTTGGTCTATGGGTTTAGGGAACTGACCATTTGCTGCCATGTCTCAGCCCGGGGACCGGCATTAGCATCTTGTTTCCCGTCTCTCTCTTCCTTCATTTCCTGTGCATACAATGATCCAAAAATGATCATGAAAACTGTTTATAATTAACAACCACAAAGTCTAATGGGAAAGTTGCAGTACCAGACACTTGGTGTATTCCTATAAGAGGGGGGTTGGAATTGTCAGTATTCTCTTAGACTGCACTCTCACAGCAGACTGATGCCACATTACCTTTAGTTCAAGTATTTATAGCACATCAGGTGAGGCATACTGTTAACAGTACTTAGTAATGATGTCAGTGTGAGTGTGAGTGAGAGTGAGAAAGACAGAAAGACGCTGCTGATGTTCTTGTTATTGATTTCAGGAGATTGAAGTGTGGTGAAAGTGAAGGCCCAGGCTGCTTCACAGCTCTTATCAAAATGACAAGGACACCTCCTCAGTTTCCAATTTCTCTCCCAAATATTAACTCATTAATCATAGCTGCTGTCCAAGATGAATTTTAATTTTGCATAGAAAATGTCTCCCCCCCAGGCCCAACCCCACACCCAAACTCAAAGATATTAGATTCTTTGTCCTTGCTATGTGTCTGCCATTGTCTCTCCTATTATGTTGTCTCTTACGCTGATGTTGATGGTGATGACATCCCAGATGTGACCAGGGTCAGAATTATCCAACATGTATAGAATGTTCATAATATATCATGTTAAAATTTTCATTAAAACTGCTTTAGACACAATTTTGAAGCGATATTAGATACTATATCCATCCATCCATCCATCCATCCATCGTCAACAGCTTATCCTGCGTACATGGTCGCGGGGTAATAGATACCATATGTTCTATAAATAAGTAAATAAAGAGTTAGATAAAAGCAAACAAATATGTGCTGGGCAAAAACCACTTAAGGTAGTGAAACTGCTATAGTGACTCACAAGGTATTTTTAGCATAAAATGTACATTTCCACAGCAGCATCATATAAAACTGAATTTCAACTACTGAATCTCAGTCACTTCTGCTATAATGTTACGCTACGGTCAATGAATCTCAACACTTCCTGCAGCTCCTTTAAAACAAAAAACGACCGGAAAAGGCAGTGAGACCTGTGAGCTAAAATACTGGTGAGCTTTTAATGTGAATTGTCTGTGCTGGGTTTAACTAATGTTATCTTAACACCAATTGAAAAATATTCAACAATTAATGTTGGTCATTTTGCCAACAAGTTTATATCACCTACAGGGCACAAGCAAATAAAGACTGTTTGCTAATAAAGCCCGGGTGCTGTTAGATACTTCTCAGCCCGTCTCAACACTACTCTGCTTATGCCTTGATGGACAGGTTTTAGCTCCTTGTGGAAGACGTATATCCATTATCGTCCCATAGCACATTCACTTTGGTCAGGTGATATGGCTCTCTCATCCCTGGTACACATGAAAACAAGAGAAAGAGCCTGTCAAGGGAGTCACACCTGCAGGTCGAGAATGAGAATGGCCCTTTTATTTTTTAACCTAATATTGCTATACTACACATTTAAATATATTATGTATTAATGTAATATAACATAATGTAATAACTAATATAAATTTGTTAAATCTGTGTACATACATACTGAAGGTAGGTAAGTCAGGTGGCTCGGGTGTTCCTTTAAAGGTGGGCCGTGGTCTAAAAATGTTTGGGAACCACTGCAATTGACAGCTTTTAATGTGGAATATCTGTCCAGGAAGTGTTGAGTTTCACGTATGGAAAAAAAGTAGGACCAATTGCAAATATTTTGTGAACAAAACAGCATTTCTTTAATGTAAGCCTTCATATAAAGGCCTAGTTCTCTTTGCAGTTGGGGTAAAAAAAAGCCTCTCAGCAGCAATTAAGTGTGAATGAATGTAGACATTGTCTCAACTGTCATTTTTAAGCTATAGCAGGCTGTCTTTCACTCTTTGTCTTGGCTCATATAGACCTGCAGGTATATGTGCCAAACCAACCTCTTTTAATCCCTTGACTGAGGCGATGAATGTTCTGCTCTTCATCTCTGTAACACAAGTGTGGGTACCCATCTAAATGCAAATGTCCAAACCTGCATCGCAATAAGACTGCAAAATGTTTGCCTCTTTCTTTCTCCCTCTCTCTTTCCCTCACTCAATGCTCACGCTCTAACACGCTCCCACTATTTTCTTGTCTTAAACAAATTGGGCACTTAAGAGCAAGGATCAAATGAGTAGTGCTTTGAATTTAGCCACAGAAGCAATAAAACGTAACTGTTCAGAAGGTTGTTTTTTTTACTCCTTTTCTATCCTGTCATGCTTGCCAATCGCGTTCTCTCTCTCTCTCTCTCTCTCTCTCTCTCTCTCTCAGTAGACTCCGAATTGCTCTTTATCGTACATGTTGATGTGTGTGCGTGGGCTGGGAGGGGGAGGAAAGCTGTGAGCGACACTTTTAATTTTCCACATGCTGCATCAGTGTCGTAGCAGTGATAGCATGGGGTTAGCGTTTTCCCAGACAAGAGCTGCGGAGCTGTCCAACACACTCAGCACCTTTCACTGGGGAGCACTGCACTGACTTTGTCAAGATAAAAAACAGTGTGGCCAGCCATTGAACCTTCAGAGGAAACTCCAAAACATCCACCTGGAGTTGCAGGTAGTACATATGCGCTATAGTTGCCAGTTTGACTAGTTGTGTGTGTGTGCTTTTGTGGGGGGGGGGGGACCTGATATGAGATAATTATTTGAACAGATTATGTTTATTCACCATAAATTACAAAACTCTTCATTTTATGACATGAAATGTTTCTAGACAATTTGAAGCTTAGATAGTTGCCCTTAAAGCAGGCAAATAAGTCTGGCATCGGGCCAAGTTTTTTCAAGTCATTAGATCGGCCAGAACAAAGTCAATTTATCATTTATAATCCGGCATTTACCGTGTGCCTGTTTAGCTCAGTCTGTAGTAGGGTTGTGTGTTCAATCCCTACTTGTTGCTAGTGTTATCTTTATCCCTTTTCAACAAATTGATTATGAAGAGATTGTTTTAAATGTTCACATTAAGCACATGCAGCAGTGTGTTACCCCCCCGCTTATTTTCATCTTTAGGCACAAGAAATTCCTGCGATTCTCATTCAGGGGAATCCAATCTCACATTTTCTGACGGCTTTTTCAGAGGTGTGTCAAGTAAGCCAGAGACTCTTGAATTGCCTTAAGAACTTTTCAAAGTAAAAGCTCACAAAATAAACACGACATAAAGTACTGCTACAAAGATGTTCTCGCACTTTTGTTTTGTAGGCACAATCACTTAAGAGCAAGTGATTACGTGAGTAACTTTTACTGTCATGACTGAGATCTGTTTCAGTACCAGTCACTATAATGTTGTTGTTTTTTTTGCTGCTATGAAAGTAATCTGGCCACAGGCCATCATACTACGTATATCACATAATATAAAATAGGTAAACTGACCAAAAATCTAAATTCTACCTAAATTTTGTGCAAATCTTACCAGACTTTCCAGAAAATGAAGAGTTAATGCATGTTTCTATTCACTGAATGTGTGACTATTAGAAGTTGGACATTTAAACATAAAGAGTTGGTAATGATTCTCTAGTTGGGGGCCATTAAATTATTGCAGAAGAAAAGGGCAAAACCAGACAACCACTTAAAATAGTGCCATACAAACCTCAAACAATGGAAGACAATGTAGGAAACGTAAAATATGACTATTATGTTTGTCAATGTATTCATCTGTCTCCTCATGCTCCACACTGATCAGATGTTAAAAAATGCGCATTAAATCATGTAAAAGAAGAAATTTATAAAGATATACCATATAGTTTAGCTGAAATGTCCAGTTCCTCATATAGGGCAAGCTCTGAAAATGATGGATCCTACATTTCCCATTACACAATCGACACGATATTGGATCAGCTTGCAAAGCAATCCAGGTCCACACATTACCGGTTTTGGTGCGAGCATGGTCAGTTGACAAATCAATGTAGTGGATCTTACCTGTCGCTCTCATCCCAGGATATACAGGTCTGGTTGGTGGTGCCCTAATGGATGAGGAACAGAAGAAAAAAATGCATGATCACCATGAAAAAGTACCAGTACTAGAACTTAATATCTCAACAGTTTTCTACATGAAATTTCTTCAAGACAAAATTCACTCACGTTGTACAGGTGAGAGAACTCAACTACTACTGGAGCAGAGAGGGAAGCAGGAGTGGGCTTGATGGTCACTGACAAAACCTTGGAGTTGAGGACTGTGCTGTTTCTAGAGGGACAACAAAAGACATCGAGCTAAATGTGAGCTTGAGCTCACAATGAGATTGCTAACAAACTGATATACAGCAGGTACAATGTTTGCTGTGTTCACCATCTTAGTTTAGTGTGTTGGCATGTCAGAGGAAAAAAGGTCATTAGGGAACATAGTCTGGGAACCATTAATCTCTGTTCCAAATAGCTGATCCATCTAATGGATGGTTTGACTGGATATATTAAAACTTTCTTTCTTGGAATCAACAACATTATTAGGATTTATCCCATGAGGACCATGAGTGTACCTAAAATAATTATAAACATCTGAGACTCTAAGCCTTACATGTCAACCTGCCAGAGGCGTTAGTTCAAAACTTAAGTGCTCAACAAAATCACTAGGATGCACACGTCGGGATCCACAGTAAGATGGCTAGTGTGGCTAAACATTTCAGAAAAACAGGTTTAGGAAGACATCCATAGAAGACCCTATAAAAGGCAACATGTCACTGACATTGCCCTTATTGAAGTAAAAGTCACACACCTGTCACAAAATGCTAAAGCATTTCATTAGAGCCACTTTAAACAGTAACAGTTTGTCACTGACCCTCAACTGCTTAAACAACAATAAGATATATGACAGATAACTGTCTGCCTCTGAGCTCACCAGAATCTCTGTGCTCTTCTTCAGAGCAAACATAACATCCTACCAGATGAGTAAAAGAGTCTTAAACTTTTTTCTTGCAGCAGGCCACATTGTTTTTCAATAGCTTATCTTTTTGGGGGTTTCTATTTTACATTCACCCTGCCTGTTTAGTATGTATTGCAATTTCCGTTTTTCATAGGTACTATCAATCATGTGCAATGACACAATCGGGGGGGAAAAAAAGTGAATTGCTACTGGAAGTACTGACACCGAAAGCTTCCAGTTGGCCAAGCATGTTCAACAGCCCATGCTCTGTTTTGTAGTCCCTCACACCATCACTGTATCCTCTACGCACAATCGCCCTCTCACCATTCCAGAACACAATCAGTCAACTTAAATGTTTGTGTCATCTAGTCTCTTGCCTCAAACTCATCTCCTTTTCCTTAAGGGGGGGAATCAAATGCAGAGAAGGAGGGGAGACAAGGATGAAAAGAAGAACAGCAGCAGCAATCCAAAGATTCAGAACAAACACGTAAGAAGACTGGAGAGAGGGTCTGCTTCCTTTCCCTGTTTCCATATGCTACCAGTTTATCACTTTTACCACATTATCACAATGGAGAGCTCCTTACCATCGCAGCCACAGATAACAGGCTGTTACTAACCGAAGCGTGCGCACACACACACACACACACACGTAATTACAGAGCTAAACGTACACTGCTGTGTTAAAATGTATGTTAATCATTATGCAAGCAGCAATAGCAACTTCCTCAAAGAAATCCCTTTACTCACGCAGATAAAAGACATACATGAGGCCGCCCACTGCTAGTGCGCTGCTCTTCCTGCACCAGACCTTCACTGCTGTGAAATGCCTGACTCTACAGTGATGATCCATAACACCCAGCACAGTTTTGTAGCTGAACCTGGAATATGGTTAAATTGTTCCACAGTATCAGTGACTGCATTTCCAGTATAGTATCATTTGTTGCCAGTTGGTGTGTGATTTATGGCACTAAAATACATTTTTAAACCAACTGGATGTTTTTTCATCAGAAAGATCACCAATGCCTTTGGCGTTAGAATAATTGGAGTTATTTCATGCTCTTAAGAATCCTCCTCCATCCTGGTTTGAGAGTGCGGCCTTTCAGTCTCAAGGACCGTCCTTGATGGAGAAATTCTCAGCTGACTAAAAGTTCAATAGATAACTCCGGGTAATCTAATAGTTGATTTAACTGAAAAGTCAAACTGAATTGCGTGTCAGCTGACTATATTTCCCTCCTGACCGTGTTTATTTTAGTCTAGCATGTTAGAATTTTAATCAGGATTGAACAAAAACACAGTTGAGGTTGATGGGGATGTTTTATAGTAAATGTTAGGGATCACTAAAGAGACATGGATGTCCGGCATGTCAACTAAAACCATAAATGTCAAGCTGCTGTCGGTGCTGGAGAAAAAGTCCAGGCATCATCAAAGTCAGGAGGGTTCATCCAACAGCAATCCGTCCAACAGTTGTAGAGATATTTCAGTCTGGACAGATCAACTTTGTCATCAATAGAGCCATGTCACTAGAACGTACAGTATATAATGTTTCCATATCATTGAACCTGTAAGTCCTTTTTAATCTAACCATAGCATACAGTTCCACACAGTCAAGTGTTGCTGAAACCAAAGACAACTGAACAGACTGCATCCATTGAAAGTTTCAGAAAAAGATAGTAAGTAAACCTTAAGTTAAGTTTTTTTTTTTATCATAGATGTATACATACAGCAATACATTTTGCAATATTCCTTTAAACTTTTCCTGGTACCTTCCAAAGTACTAGCAATGGCAAGAATCCTAGAACAAAAAGTCTAATCCATGCTGTTACATTCCTGTACATTATTCCTCATCACATGATCCTGTACTGCTCTGCACTGTCGAATAAATTTTGTTACATGCATTGTCTGAACACACCTCTCAAAAATCCCCTGATATTGACTGACAAGGCTTCCAACCTTTCAGATGCAGTTGTAAAGCAGCCAGCAGTCTTACCTCTGCAGAGTCAGAATGCTGCCCAGGTTTCTGTACAAAACGATGCCGGTTACAAACGTCGAGGACTCGTCTGAATCTGTGTTGAGGAAGAAACAGAGGTAAACACATAGAGTAAGGAGGTCAAAGTCAAAGAATGTTTAGTTCACTCTCTGTTAGTACAGTGGCCTGCTATAGAGAGAATGCAGGCCCGCCATGCTGCCTCCGCTCCTCCAGTCCCCAAGAGCTCTTTACACTGGAGCTGGCCTACATGACTAGTCAGCTATAAACACTGTCTCTTACACTGCTTTACAGTGTGTCACACACACACACACACTCTCTCACACATACATCCAGGCACAACTGGCACCACTAATTTCCATAATCTCCATAGTGGCAGATAGTAGCAGCACAGCCTGACACTGTCCTCACCCTGGGAAAACACTTCAGGAGTGGAGGAGTAAAGAAACTCTGGCCTACTAGCTGAAAAGTCTCTGGGGCAAATTGACAAAGAACAGATTGATGCTGATGGCACCATGAACCGTGCATCACTTTCAACCACTGCCCCATCTCAAAATCCAATTCACAACAGGTATTGCATAGCACACGACATGAAGCAACATTTGGGTCAAAAAATGTTATAAATGTAGCTGCAGGAACAAAACTTTCCACTCATTTTTTAAAATGTTTCATTTGAAAGAGAACACATTCTAATTTTATTTATACCTATTCTAATGCTCTATTAACACCCGTCTGATCTTTCATTAATTTCAAGCTGTGGGATGTCTCTCTCATTTTTCTGTGACTCACTCTGTATTGAGTGTTCAGTCAAAGTGATTGTTTTTAGGGCGCTGGGCTCTCTCCCTCATGCCTCTCGGTGCATGGAGAGCTGTTTCCTCTACTCCGCTCTGTGCTGGACTGTTACAACGGGTAACCATCATCTTCGCTTCTCACAGCAGCAGGTTTTATGTTGTTTTCTAGTTTCATTCCCTCGTGGTGAGTATCAGGCATTGTACTGTGTGTGCCATCTGTGCGCATATGATGTACTGTGATGTGCTATCTCTGTGCCTGGCAACAGTCACTGCTGCTATGATCACTGGTAAGTCCGGGTGTGACACCGCTTTTAAATGCACTTCAGTTACCACCAATTCTCTGAAGACGCTAATATTTCCACTCTGTGCGGCTATTGGTGCTGGTTAACTGGACTTTTTTGTTTTGCTATGAGGCTAATTTTGCATAGGAAGCGACCAATTTTGCCAAATGTGTGAATATTACCTCTTTTAAATACATGCAAATAGCATGAGACACTATTTGCTTGGCAGCGCCAAGTCTGCCAACTCTAAGAACTTTGAGCTCCGCTGTTCAGGTCTGTTTTGGAGTATATTTCTATATTCATTTAAAATTTATATAACACTGAACATTGTGGACATTGTGGAGGACTGCTAATCAACAACCCGGGAGTGGACATTGACAATAGACTAGACACAGATCACCCAAGCCCTGTACAGGAAGGGTCAAAGTCGACTCTTTTTTCTGAGGAGGCTGAGGTCCTTCATAATCTGACGGACAATGCTGAGGATGTGTTATGAGTCTGTGGTGGCCAGTGCTATCCTGTTTGCTGTTGCATGCTGGGGCAGCAGCCTGAGGGTAGCGGACGCCAACAGTCTCAACAAACTGATCCACAAGGCCAGTGAGGTTCTGGGGGTTGAGCTGGACTCTCTCTGTCGGTGGTGTCATCATCACGGACAGTGTCTCCCAGGCTCCTCCCTGGCTGACACACGTTAGTTAGTTATTATACTGGACATTATTACCTGTTTTGTGCAATATTATCTGTTTAATAATTAATGTACAATATTCTCTGCTGCTATTTATTTATTCACATTTATTCATTTAGCTGACGCTTTTATCCAAAGCGACTTACAACTGCTGTATATGTCAGAGGTCGCACGCCTCTGGAGCAACTAGGGGTTAAGTGTCTTGCTCAGGGACACTATGGTGGACGTCTCACAGTGGGAATTGAACCCAGGTCTCCCACACCAAAGGCAAGCATCTATGCGCCATCACCACCCGGTGACATAACAGTATTACTGTTCACCATAATAATTCTTTAATACCATAATGATTCTTTAATAATGTAAATACTATAAATACCCACACTCCTTTATATTTGTCTTTATATCTTACATTTATACTCTCATATTTATATACTCCCTCCCTACTTTCTATTATTATTTTCTATTCCTGATGCCTTGATAAGTGTGACAAATTTCTCATTTCTCATTCTGATTCTGATTCTGAACTGCGCTGAACGTGGCACTGGATTTATGTCTTGACCTGTGGAGCAGTCCAATGTGGCTCCTCTGTCAGAAATACAACAGAAGAGTAACTTGAGTATCGGTTTACAGCACAGCCAAACAAACTGTGGCCCAAAAGGATTCATGTCCTCTGAAGGAGTGCTACATCTCATGTAGTGCTAAACTCAAGATCAAAATACACCAACGCCAGCCGTTGTCCTCTGCATACATCTTTTCCTGCTAACTCCTTGTGCATAGTTGCATAATGTGAATCCTTTGTGGAAGCTTTAAGAGTAACAACAGTTACTGTACAATAAAATACTACATAGTGATTATGCAATCACATGCAATCACAGAAGGCCAATATAATGAATGGCTTTTGGGGAAAAAATGACCCTGGAAGCGTGAAAAATGGACAGTTTAACTTTTGTTTTTAGTAGAATGAAATGAAGAATGAATGAAAATATCTTGTCCTGGCTGGCATTCCTTGTGCATAGAGATGAACTGACTGTGAGCCCGATGAACGGACCACTCAGTAAACAGTCTGATATCACTTCCATATCGTGGCTTAAGCATGGTGAAAAGGATGCCAAATATCTGATCAGAGTTCAGTGCTTCATTGGCACACCATGGTTACATGCTCATGAGCTGCACTGGCAGCATTGTGGCGCTGGACGTCAGTGTATATGATGAGCATTTAGTAAAATGCCCCCAAAAACCCCAAAGCCCTTTCTAAAGATAGTGAATTTACTTTCTTTTACTGACAGTTTGAACTTGAATGAGGTCTTTGCATCTGCATCATTTTCCCCTCAGGCCATCCAATGCTCAGGCTGCCACAGACACTTGAGTGGCATTTGAGCACATGCACCACTGACCCAGTCCAGAATCCATCATTTGAAATAGTGATCAGCTAATCCCAAAAGAACTACAGTACTTATAGCAGGCTGTTATTGGCTGATATTGATCTGTGCATCTCTACATGTGGCTGCAGCTCTCTGTGGGTGAGCTCCCCCTGCTGCAGTTAAGGGAAAACAGAGTGGTGCCAGCATTGGAATAAATTTGTCAAAACTTGACTGCTGGACTACGTGAAGGCACAGACAGGCCCGGGGCGAGGAGGAGCCTTCTCTTTCCGACTGCAGTGTCAAAGGCGAAAAAAACACAACTCCATCTGCCGGGCCATCTGAAGACATCCAGCTCTTCTGCTCCAGCACACTACATGGCAGCCTGAGAGCACGTAGCAGTGTGCCAGGCAGAGGCTGTAGCTCCCAGGCAACAGCTGAGCTCCCATGGGCATCAGGGGGGAACCGAGCAAGATGTGTGTGTGTGTGAGTGTGTGAGTGTGTGGGTGTGAGTGTGTGGGTGTGTGTGTTTGTGTGAGGGGGATGAAGTGTCATGTGTCTCATCCACTCTTTGGCTGGCCCATCCAATATGCTCAGCCAGATTGTCTGTGCCCAACAAGAGCAAGCCTGGAGCGACTTTAACCAGTGATTCAATAAGTCATGTGTCTGTGTGCAAGAACTGAAACAGTTCATAGTCATGTAAATGTCCATGTACATTCGTTTGTATGATGTATGAGCAGAATATACACATACTTGTAGCCATGCAGAAGCCTCTTTACTCACATGGCTTCACAGGCTAAGCTCTGAAATACATTCTACGATTCCGTCTAACTGTTGCTTCAACACACCTAAGTTTGCACGGAAGGATTTTCATACTGGGGGCTCTTCTTAACCATTTAGTGGTGAGAGGAAGTGGACAAGAAAACCCTTTAAGAGCGAATGTGCACCTGTGCTTACCTAATATACTCCATTACCTCCTAACAGTAACACGTGCCAAGAACGGAGTAAACATCATAAAAATTTTACTTTCATCGTGCTACTCTTGTCAGATCTTATTTTGATCATGCACATAAACGTTTGCTGTATTTTGCTCACACAGCCTTTTAATGGATTTAGGCAACTAAAAATGAGGACATTTTGACTCTGTCTCAAAATTCATTTGAATTGTGTTATTGCATTTGCATGCGAAATAGTGCTCCGTTTTTTCTTTTTCTTTGTTATGTGCTTGCAGGGAACAAGCGCGTGATATACCAGCATCTGGGTAAGCAAGGTGTCTGCTGGCATCTTTGTTGACTGCTGCTTCTTGCTTATTGAGGAGGATGCCAAGTGTGTCCCACAGTTTAACAGGTACCCCCTCAGAGGTTCCCTGTGGAGTTTTTGTGGTGTGCTATTGAGCTGTGTTTCTATGATTCGGCCCCCATTTTATTCATCTCATGCAATGCACAAGGACGCACATGCACACGAGCGTGCGGTTGATGTGATACACAGTCCTACCAATGCTCTCTCGCTGTTCCAGTGATCAACAGGTGGCAGTAACACGCCGAGCTATGCTGCAATGCGGCAACAAAGGCAGTGGAGATGAAGTCTGCCAGCAAGTAAACATGGATGTAAACATTGCTGGATTTAAAATGCTTAACAAATTGGCTTTGCAAATGCTTTATGAGGAAGGAAATGTATTCAACACATGTTGGATTTTAAGGATAAACACAATGCGCTTTGGCGAGTAACACTGAATCCAAACATAACTTTTGTTTCTTTACAAGAAAAGTCCACAGGGCACCTTTAATACTGAGGCCTCCACAGCTGTGAGTGTGACTTCATGTGGAGAAAAATAACAAACACACTTAAAGTTTTTTGAGATTTATATTCAGTCTGAGCTGAAACAAGACCACACACATTCACACCTTCCACACACAAAAGTCAATTACTGGAAGTTGTGGCGTGGGTATGGCAGAGGTGCATGGGGAGAAGTAAAGACGTGCCTCAAAGAATAGGCAACAGACCACTTGAGCCCTGCAGCTACAGAAAATTACAATTATGGTGTCGGTTTATTTTTTGTTATCTTATGCAGTTATTAACACAGCTTTGATTTTTGCACACAGGTGATTGCTGTCTGTCTGCATGTTTGCACACTGAAAAGAGGAGGCTGCCTGTAGCTCCCCCCAACACTCTTTCATTTAATGTTCAGAAGCATTAAAGAAAACACATTCCTCTCTGTTCTTCTGCTGCCTTCGGAGAGTTTTTTTATTTATTTATTTTATTTTAAGAAAAAGGCTGACTTCAGAACATTTCTGGAGATGTGAGAATCAATCAGTCAAGTGTAAACAAGGCATCAGAGAGCCGTTTTAATCCCTGTAAGCAAGTCCAAGCTGTATGCATAAAGAGGGCTGGCTGCTGGTGTGACATTGCCACCGTGGAGACACATCTCCCAGCTGGGGAGGAAATTGTCTCTAATTGCTCCTGATTGGCTCCTGTTGACTCCTGATTAGGAGTGACGGCCTCATTAGCATGCTAGCAGTACAGGGCTGTCTTTAATGGTCGACATCCCGACTGACAAATTACCCAACTGCTACTGAAAACTGCGTACCTAGCACCTGCCTGTAGTGAAGAGTCCAGCCCAGCTACCAGAAATGTTCTTAATAATGTTCACAACTCATGATGCAAAAACACAAATACGCCTCCCCACTTACCAAAATGAATACAGATAGTGGATGATGCTGTAAAACTCATATAGACAATGATAATGTTTTTGAATGTTAACCAATGATAGTTTTTAATTATTGTTCACTAAAATACTGATGCATTGCATTGCAAAGGCAACTGGAATAGTTAAATATTTTTTACAAGTCAACAATACTATTAGTGTCACAGGAGCTGTTGACATGACAGTTCTCCTCTGGCCTACCATGCTTAACGTGCTGCCACCTGGATAAACTGCAACGTGTCACAGATTTTACTTGTAAATATACTTTCTGGGGTGGTAAAAAGTGGTCCAATGACAGCTGTCACTGTTATGTTTTTCACATATCATATGTCGAGCACAAACTAATTTCCATTTACCTCCATAGGCGTGGTGGAAACTCCCTACATGGCTAGATACTATGTTGGTAACTTAGGTAATAGTGTTTTTGAGAAGGTTCCAACCTTTTGAATAAGGAAAAGTTTTTGCAGGACTGTAACGCATTTGTCCCCGAACCGTTGGTTACAGGATATTCAGTTCGGTACACCCTGTGACCCAATTTCTGTCAAAATAGTCTATTTATGTATGTCTACTACTTGCACACACAGAACAGAAGTTGTAGAGTGCAAGTTTGACCTGGAAGGTTCTGGCAGCACACCAGTTGCTGTCTACCAGCTGTAGCATGTTAGTTGTCTTAACCTGGTTAGACACGTTAGTCAAGCTGCTTCCGTATAGCAGACACAGAGCTGGAGGAACTTCCCATGACATTTAGATCCACTGTATGGAAGCAACACGGTTTCAAACTGTCTGCCGGCATTGTTGAACCCAAGTCTGGTGTGTCTGTGGAAACACTTCCAACATGTCACTGACGACGGCCAAACCCGATTGTAGCCTCTCACTACAGATTCATTAAACCAAGGCTACAGAGTGCTGCAGATATTCGACCGTACTTGGTCGTAGAGAATACAGAATTTAAGCATATGGTCAAAGTGATTGAGCCCCGCTACAATGTGCCTTCATGTGTGCATTTCTGCCCTGTATAAAAGTAGTGCAAGCTGCAGTTGTTCATGAATTATCAGCAGGTCAGAGTCTTAGGATGGATATTCGCTGACATTTGTATTATTTAGTTTTGTCTTATTGACCTAATTCCATATTTGAGTCCCTAAGCTGTTAATATGAATAATAGCCAATGAGCCACTGTTGAATGTTAAATGTTGTTGAATATTGGTTGGCTTGGATGAAGATCTTCAACCATGTCCAGTTGCTCTTGACTTTAACCCTCTTTGGATAACTATGACCTGGATGACTGAGAACCTTGACAGACATCCTGTTTTCCCTGCTGTGGAACTGTGACCCAAAATCAAAGGTATTTTTTATTATTTTATTCATTTAGCTGACGCTTTTTATCCAAAGCGACTTACAATTGCTATACATGTCAGAGGTCGCACGCCTCTGGAGCAACTAGGGGTTAAGTGTCTTGCTCAGGGACACATTGGTGTATCTGTCACAGTGGGGGACTAAACCCGTGTCTCTCACATTATAGGCATGTGTCTTATCCACTGCTCCATCACCACCCCAAAGGTATAAAGGTAAAGGTACTTTATTTGTCACATACACATAGCAAAATTCATCCTCTGCATTCAACCCTGAAGGGAGCAGTGGGCAGCCACTGTACAGCGCCCGGGGACCAACTCCAGATTGCCATGCAGTGCCAGGTTGACTGAGCCAACGGCACTGACTGGAGAACCTACCTAACATGTGTTTGATGGAACACCCGGAGAAAACCCACGCAGACGCGGGGAGAACGTGCAAACTCCACACAGTTCGAACCCAGGACCTTGTTGCTGTGAGCCTACAGTGCTATCCACTACGCCACCGTGCTTGTATATATTTAACTACAAATTTTGTGTACCATTAAACCCCTACTAACAACCTTCGACCTAAAACAAATAATTTAAATAACACCTCTATTACTGAACATTATAGGAACCATAAAAGCTGACTTTATGACAGACCTGTTGCCTTGGATTGCATTAGACTGTTCAGGTGTACCTAAAAAAGCGAATACAGTATCATTCTTACTGTAAATCTTTTCGACAGTAATCCAGCACAATGTATCTGAGGCTATTGTAGTTCTGTTTGACATATTTGTTGTGATGTGAGCAGAGATTATTGGCTTAGTTCTGGAACACAGGGTAAGTAAGTTAATTTGTCATGCTGCAGCTAATGATTATTGCAGAATTATCTCCAGCAGGCGAAACCTCGTGGGGATCATGCGTTTGGTTGCGTGTGTGTGTACCTGCCCTCCGCTAATCTCACATACTACCGGACTCATCAACCTAATATTGTTTGTGCACATGTCTGACTGTATGCAGTTGCGGTGATTCACTTTTTTTTTTTATATCTGTTGACTGAGCCAATCGTTGGCTATGCTAAAAACAAGGCTTACCTAGTCAGTTGGGGGCCACATTTTGGCCTTTATTGTGGTTCAAAATATGACATCCATAGAACAGTTCTCATCTTGAATCTGAGCTTCTGCAGATAAATTCAGTCCCCGATATGTAATAATGCACTAGTTAGGTGATACGAAATGAATAAATCAGAGTTCCTTTTAAGCTTCACCGCCATCTTTCCTGTAAGGTTAGCCTGGACGGACAACTGAGCCAACTCTTTTGTTTAGAAGAGGAGATGGATGTAGGGAGGGGTTTTATTTTGCATGATGTGTTACAACAAAATGTTCTAAATATATATAATTGTTTAAATTCAGAAGTTTCGACATGGAACTCTGGGTTATTGTTTTTTTTAATTACAGTTAGGTGAACCCAGCACACTTGGTTACAATACCCTTATACTAAGACTACAGTATACTTTACAAAAACATTTATTAAAAACTTTGCCTACATTTTTATAAGAAAACTTTACATATTTTTTCTTTTTTTCTCAGAGGCCCACAACCAACCCCCCTCTTTATAGGACAACTTTCTTTTTTGATAACAATTGTAATAACATAAAATAAAGTAAAATAAAATAAAAGGGAGAGTTAGAAAGACCAAACCTATTAGGGATTATTAACAAGGAGAGAAGTGGGAACATAGTAAGAAAGACATAGCGTAATGACAGAGGGCTAGGGAAGTAAGGATGTAGGATACAAGTTAACTGTACTTGTGGATGGAGGAGCTATGTGGTGAAAGATTATTGCAGGGAAGCAACTTACACTATACCTAACGAACAAACGTTGTGATTAATCAATAAATAATCTATAAATGTTGAATATAATGCCAAATCAGATGTTACCAAAGACCAAACTGATTTGTTAATCTCTAATATAAAACACAGATATTCAATTTACAATAACATGAAATGGATGAGTGCTGTAAATTCTCATATTTGACACTTTTCATTTACATTTTCACACATATTCTGGTTCTTGCATCCTCAGTTTGTCCCTGCTGTAAGACCACAGAGCTGTATAACTCCCTTTGTCTGTAAGCAACAAATAAGTATGGAAATGCTCCCGTTTGCAATTCAGTGCCATCAAATTATTAAGGCAAATGGGCTTTGTATTAACATTTTATGAAACTTACTCTGGCCTTATTGAAAACAACGTGCCTTTTTCTTGTGACACTAAACAGCGGGTGATGAAAAATGATTTTGTTATTCTCCTGCATTAATTTTGTTTTCTTTTCAACATTAAATACAACCATCTCTGCGTGCATTTGTCTGAGCAGGGCACTTTGCTTTGCAGATTAATGGCAGTAAACACTGTTTTTTTTAATAAATCAACTGCTGTTCCCTATTTGTGCTTTTTAGCATTGACGGCCCTCTCCCAACCAAACACACACACACACACACACACACACACACAGATTCTTGAATTTTCAAACAGAAGGCATGCAGGCCAGGCGTAATCAGTATTTGGGCAACATGTTTTTCTCTCAAAAGATGTACTTATAAATCCATTTTTTGTCAAACATCCTAACAGAATGACCTGCTGTCACTCTTTCCTGGTTACAGTTCCCTGCACAGCGACCGTAGTAAAGAGATGTGTCTATCTACACTAACACCCAGTGTATGTTTTGTCTCAGTGTGTCGGGGTGCAGGTGTGAGGTATGTTAGGTAGGTTATGTCTCACCTGGCTTGCCAGTATACAGAATGTTCTTGGGGATGGTGACTCTGTCCTCAGAGCTGCGGGCCCAGTCCACCATGCCCCTCCAGCCTTTCATAGGGAAGCTGATGTCTGCGTGACCCACCACTGGACGCTTGTGGATGCTCAAAACTGTAAAAGAGAAATAGTGTTGAGTGAAACCTTATATTTACTTCAAATGTACTTTTTTAAAATATTTAATTATTACATTCTGTTTCTCCATATCTGTAATTCTACTTCTGCATGTCTGTCCATCTCGTAAGAGGGATCTCTCCTCCTGAGGTGTCCCCTCTATTTCTTCTCTAAAGGCCCTGAACACGAACCTTCTCAGTAAACTTCGTACTATGATTGATGGGTCTCACAAGAACACTTCACTTGGAGTTACTTGCTTATGTTGCCAGGACAAAATCAATCAAAGAGACCACATCCACACAGTCCTCAAGAAGCAGAGTTTCTAAAATCTAAACTATTATTACATAGCCATGTTTTTAAACAGAGGGTATATAGACAGACAGTGCCGTATGCTGTAAAGATTGAATTTATTGCTGAAGTTGTTAATGTAGCTGATCAATACTCTTATATGCAAATAATATGAAAAACAGTTTCTCTAAACAATAAGTTGTTGACTTTTATGGGAAATGTGTCTTTTATAATGTCTGTATGGCATAAATTAGCCTGGTAAATGGGCCATAGGGCAAAGATTAGCTGCTGGGCCCCGGTTAACTCATTCCTTCTACTCTCTGCATAGTGTTTTCAGTTTGTCTATGCCGGCACAGTAGCTGGCTCCACATTAGATGTGCGGTAGAAAACATTAAGGGATATGCAAAAGCAAAGCTCCTATCATGTCAGGTGATGTTAGTAGTGCATACTCCCAAACACATTTTTTTTAATTAAATCAGCACAAAGCAAAGACACACAGTTAAGACTGAAGCTTTGGGGGACCATGGAGTGCTGTGATCCCAGGACAGTTCATAAAACTGAACATCTTAAATTATATTAAGGCTTGAAGTGCATGCATAATAAAGGATGGCTGCTTTAAGGGACAGGCTGTCTGCTAGCTCCACCTACGTGCTGCCTCGTTGCCCATTTTTGGATTAGCCAGATCAGAAGAAAAGCTAAATAGTCAAAACAGAAAACAACAAAACAGAAAAATAAAATAAAGTATCTACATAGCAGCCGAGGTGAAAGTCTGGGGAATTCTCGTATCGTATCAACTTGACTACTTTGATGAGTTTGGACGAAGGAACTCTGATCTGACTATATGTAGGCAGATGATGGATTGTTCCTGTGCGTGGCTTTGCTTATGTTTGAGGTGTGGGAGGGAAGAAGAGGTCAGCCGCCCCAGGGGAGGTAGGCTGCTGGTGTGGGCAGCTGTTTGGCTCCGAACAGCGAGGTGGCACAGCTATAAACAGGACCTCTCATCTGGCCTCAATTCCCACATACTCTCCCTTGACTCTACTCAAACTCTGCCTCGTTTTTATCTGGAGGTCACAGAGAGCAGCAGAGCCTTTGTGATGACTACACCACATTATTTCCCCCCTATTTGAGAAAAAGAATCGAGCGTTTACAGTCACTGGGCATCGGAAATAGGCAGCAGGTAGCGCTGAATGTTGACTCCATGAAACACATCTAAAGGCATGGTGAGTGCTAATATTTGCCGATCTTTTTATGTAGAGACAGAGGCACAGAAATGCTACAGAAAGAGAGATTCAACTGAAGTAGACATGCCTCGTTTAGTTGAAGCACAGGACTTTACAACAAAGAATGGAGGATCCAATCTGAGCCAGTCCAGATTATTAGTCCAGACTTTCCCAACCCAGAGCCTCCACTGACTCCAGGCTAGTTTCAGTTTTAATTTCCAACTAAAGACATAAAATAGCACAGATAGGACAAATGTATTCTCTCACCTTCGCCCAATATGGCTTTAGGGCCAAACAGCCACATACTTTGCTAGGGGGTCAGAGATACCATAGAATTATTGATTAATATTTGATATTTAAAATAGCCTGTCACCAGTTGACTATTTCATCTATATATATTAGTTTAGCCTTCACTTTTTTGGTGATGGTGATAGCGTTTTGTTAACATATCTTTGTCATTTCTGACATCATTTTGCAATTTCTTGTTACTTGTCCGACATACACATGAATACTGATATATTTGTGATAAGATAAAATCAACCGATAATATCAATGAGTCCTGCGTACGGACATATAGCTGGGTAAACTTGAGACTGAAAGCACAGGGAATGTCTGTTAAACCACCAGGTCACCGTCCCCTGTCTTCCCTTTTATGTTTTGCCATTGTAGTTATGAAGACCGATCTTGTGAGAAAGGAAAGCTGTGATAACAGTATTTGTTTTGATAAGCTCTGAGATAGCTGTGGAGATGTCCTGGATGGAGATAAGGCTGACCTAGGTTATCGGTGACTTCATACATGTCTTGAAAGTCTTTCATCCTCAGGCCAATGACATCGACAAAGTCCTCCACCAGACGGAACAGCTCTTTGATGTTTGGCCCCAGCTGAGAAAACAGAGACACATGAAAGTAGAATGAAAGAGAAGGGATTATGGATTTGAGGTGAATATTCTGAACTGCTGTTGAAACGCTTGATGCGCAAAAGGCTTTTAATAAAATAGCTGTATTTGTGGCAGACATTGTGATACCATTACCTGTTGTGTCCGGTGCAACCATTTCTCATATTCCCCATAGCCATGACTAACATCATGGTGTATATGCAATTAACTCTAAGGCTCTCACTCAAAGTTTGTTTTTTACTCTGGGGATCCAGCAGAATGAACTACACATAACAAGTGCGGTGGACATTAATAAAGTGAAGACTGCGGTCCTCCACCGTGACAGGATTATTTAACAATAGCGAGTACACACAAGTAGAGGTACAGACAAGACCAACTCTACTCTACTAATGACCAAAATCTACTAATATCCAATCACTAATGAATTGTCCCTAATTTCGATCCAAAACTATAACCACTATTGTCGTCGTCTAGTCAATGTGTTTGGTACACTAAAGGTCAACCACTCTCGTTCTCTCCAATGCGCTTTTAAGTTTTGACAGGATATGCCCCTCCCGACTCTTGACAGAAAAAATATATAATCTGTGTATAATTTGTGACCTATACCACGTCCTCAAAGTGTAAGATACTGCAAACACCATGTTGACAGATGTAGAAATTCAGGTTTTAGCTACAGTCCCATCTCTGGTTGTCATCCAATAAATATGCAGCTATATTTACATCCATAATTTTTATTTGGAGTACTGCTTCAATGTAGGATAAAAATAAATGCATTTTGTAATATGGGAATAATAATAATAATAATAATAATAATAATAATCACTTTTCAGGACACTCAACGACACTTAAAATAAAACCAACATATTTATAATATAATGTAATAGATATTCATATTACATAAAACATTAATGACCATAAAACTGGCAATTAGCAGCATTTAGTACATTAAAATATATATATAAAAAACATAAATACAAAATGCATAACTGACCATAAAAGTAGACATTAGCAGCAGGTGAAATGTAATATTATTCGAGTTTGAAGGCTAATCTAAAGAGGTAGGTTTGGATAATTGATCTGAATGTGTCCAGGTCAGGGAGGGGGTGTGTTCAAGCTAAAACAGGGTGTTAACATTCTCTTTAAAGGCCTGTATCAGTGTGTTCTTTAATGCAATTTTCCAGTCTATTGCTGTATTACTGTGGACCATTTTCCATAGCACTGTCTTGTGTTTTGGATAATTGGATGTGTTGTCTTAACTTCCAGGCCGCCACTGCTGTTCCCTTTATTTACTGTACATATACTCAAGTTGCAGAGACCTAAAATGTGCTTAAGAGTTCCCTTATTATTTTTTTTAATATTGTAATATAAACTTTCAGATTAGTAAAACGGAGTAAGTACAATAAAACTAAGAAATAAAATAAAGTCCTTTAAACTATGTTTTTAATCAGTGCCGATCGACAAGTCAGGGTTTTAAGATGCAAAAACCCCTTTAGTGGTGCATACAGAGTAAACAATTGAATCTGAAACTAATTAATTACCTGTGGTCATGTTGCCCCAACAACAGATTTACCTGGTTGATAATGTATCTTTGCACCTGATAAAGGTCTTAAGAAAAAATACCTTTCTTTTTTATAATTCAGTTTTCAGTTTACTGTAACTATTGATTTTACCACCGAGAAACAGAGGGACACCTCTGTCTACTTGGAAGCTGGAACATACACATTTAAAAATGATTAATTCTATACAGTGATGTTAAATTTGTGTTTTTACCAAATCATATTGATTTTGGTCATTGTCAAATAAAATAATAAAAAACTCTCTGAAAATGAAGAGCTCTTGGCATGCCACAGTTAAAGGTAATAATAACTGTAGCAATAAAAATAACTGTGCCTCCTTTCCTTTCATAGTGGAAGAACAAACTTTTTACTTCTTGTCCAAAAGTCTGTTATTTGCATTTTGAGACTCTGGTTTACTTGGCATTGTTCTTGTGCCACCATGGTGACATTCCTAAGAGAAGGATGGACGGCTGGATGGAAGCAAATACAGAAAAAGCACGAGTGGATGAGTGCAGCAGATGGATGAGTGGGTGTTTGCACTGACTCAGTTACTCATTAGCTATCGCTATTTCTGTCTCTCAGCAGTTCTCCTCTCTCCTGTCCTTCTAACTCTCACTTTGAAAAGATACAGGTGGGCTATTTGTCCACCTGTGTCTTTGTTAGTGTCTTCAGTGTCTAACTCACCAATTATACAGCTTCAGGGCTGTTATTATTACTGTACAAAGTTTTACAAAAGATGCCATTACAGATGAGGTGACGATGTGAAACCTGTTTTAGAAAGAGAGGGTGATACTGACCAGTTGTGCTTCCTCCCATCTCTCCCTGTTCTCTTCCATCAACAGATTGCTGACTGACTGCACAAAGTTCTGGAAAACAAAGAGAGGCTAGTATGAGTCTGTATATTTCTTCTCATCAACAAAATCCATGAAAAGATGCCATCCATCCACCCAAAGCCTGATATATATTCTTCCTCTATGCAGTAGAGCTCGATTGTTATCCATTGCCCCATTAAAATCCCAACAATGAGCCACACTGTTGTACTGGGTGACATGTTCCTTTATTACAATAAACACACACCCTGTAATTTATTTTGACTCAACCCCACATAAAGTACACTAAAAACAACAGTGACCAGCTGTTTCAGAAAATTGCTGTAAGATATGAGTGTAACTAAATTGCATTATGGGAAGTTAAGGATTCTTGTGCATGACACAAACAAAGCAAAGACCCTTTTTACAAGTTCTCAAACATTACACATAAAAAAATACATATATAGAATAACATCAGTGTTATTCTTTAATATGTTTTTAACAGGAACACTGATACCTAAAATGTCACTATTTTTGGCTTTTGAGCCTTAATTCCTCTAAATTTGACCAATTCAGGTTATAAAATATTATCATGTGTGTTTTCACCTTAACTGTAATAATGTTAGGGTAGAAAGCGCCCTAACACTGCATTACAAAAAGCGGTACATTACTAGCAGACCCGTATATTAATTCACCCTCATGTCTGCACTGCTGGGGCTATAGTATGCCCTCCTGAAGATCTCTGTCATGTTCTTCAGCACGTCCACGATGGCCAGCAGATCACCGCTGTAGCTGGTCCCATCACTGGACGTCACCCTGAGCTTGGTCATCACCTCTGAAACTCCATCTCCCACGAGGCCTCGCTGTGCTTTGGACAAATGGTCACGTGTCTAACAGAGAAAGTGTCCACTGTTAGATTTCACACACAATCAACCAACACATCATGTCTGCTTATGGTAACAGCTTAGGGCGGAATCATCATTTCATTACTTACTGCATGTTTGTGGAAACAGAATGATTAAAATCTACTGAAATTTCCCACCTTTGTACCCTGACAGGCACATTTTAAAGAAAGCCACAATCACTGTCTTCATATGATTATTTTCCTTCTCAATGCTCACCAAAGTTTGTATACTACGATAGTCATTGGAAATGCATTTCATATAGGTGGGATTCTCCCAGTAGGCAATTCCCTCCTCGTCCAGGGTGCAGCGGCGCAGGATGAGACCTGTGTGTGGACACATGAAACAAGGGTTCTAAGTCAACACAGCATGTTTCTAATCCAACTCCTAAAAATGCAGTTGGACAGTCAAGTCTTTCGGATGGTAAGGTGTGAGCTCACCCATGGCATTGGGAGGACAGCGTACTGCTGCTGTATCCCCAGCTGGAGTCATCTTCCATACAACGTTGGAGAAGTTGTCCTCGCCACATATTTCATGAGGTTCTATTCACAAGCGGAGAGTAAATGAGCTTCATAGAACTTTATCATGTAAAATTGGCTACAGTACGGGTCAAAGATATTTGATCAGTTGACCATAATGAAATAATGCTGACAAAGCAACCTGTGTTCCCATCCACTGACCTGGGCATCTCTTTTCGTTACAATGCCGGACCTCTTCTCGTTCTCCAGGACAAGCCTGCCCTCCAAAAAAGGGCCCATAGCAAATCCTGTTTCTCTGCTGGCTCCCCCCTCCACAGGTTTTAGAACAGCCCGACCACAAAGACCACGGCTGCCACTTACCATCCACTGACAATGCATACAACATGAGAGTGTTAGACAGGATTTGATCAGAAACGCACACATAGCAGTCATGCATACACACAACATCAGTGTTTCTACATGTTTCTAGTCCGTAGAATTTGCATTGCTTTATATAATCTTTTCCTATGTTGCTTTTAAACGTTTTTATATTTCCCTGTTGCTTTTATGTTTTATGTAAAGCACTTGTTGTAGAAATGTGCTATACAAATAAAGTTGCCTTGCCTTACTTACTGTTCTGATTTAAAAATATCCAATGGTTTGTATTTATTTGCCTAGAGCATTCAAATAAACTAACAGGGACTTGAAACTTATAGCATTGTGAAATTAATGAAAACTGGTGGCAGTCTGGAAAACAGCAGAACACATTCATTAATTTAAACCTCTATTAAACACTAGGAGTTGGTGAAAAACAGCAGCACAAATGACCATTAACAGAACCATATAAGAACGTTGCCTGAATCAAACAGCCAGCTCAAAGAATACTTATACAGTCTAGGTAATGTTAGCTATATGGCAGGCTCCACATATCGTCTGTACCAAAAAAGTACTGAGTAAGAGTATTGCTTGTTCATGTGAATATTTTTGCCTTGATTTAACGGTTTGTGTTTGTGCTAGTGAAGACTTTCATTAAGTTCTGGCTAAACACAGACAAGTAGGCTACTAAGTAGGTTTTGCAATACTGTGGATAAATTTATAAATTTTTTTCATGTTAAGAAGTGTCATATCTCTATAATATGTGCATTTGTTGTTTTTAATTCTAATTATGTAAATGTAAATATGCTGTCTAAATGTCATCTTCAATGTTGGCTGAAATAAAATCCAGATTAATGCACCCCACAGGTACCACACTGCTAATTGCCAAGTGTCCCAAAAGCGGTTTGATTATGTAGGCATAATTATTCAGTATTGAACTGAAAAGCCACATCGTACAACAGAAACAGAAAGGAAAGTGTCTAGTTAAAATAAAATCCATTCTAAAAGATGTATGACGTATGTATTTACATATAGTAGCTCTTAGCTTTCTGGTAAATCTATTGTGGAAGAGCAAGAAATAGATTTTTGGACCACAGTAAATACTTTGATCTGGCCCTGTCTCTTTCATACCTGGGCACTCCCCAAGAAAGCAGTCAACAGTCTCCAACCACTCTCCTCTGCACTCAGAGCCTCCGTACGAGGGGCCGTTACACTCCCTGGTTCTCTGCATGGTCCCATTAGAGCAGGAGGAAGAGCAAGAGCTCCAGTTGGACCACTCATTCCATACTCCATCCACTGAGGACGACCAGGGTCACCAACAACAGTCAAAAAGGAAGACAGACAAGACAGTACGCGACAAATGTTAGTCATTTGGTCCATTATAGGTGATACAAAATACTAAAGCAAAGGCGTTTTTAAGAGTTTTAAGAGTTGCATTTCATTTATATTTATTAATGAACTAGCTTTAACGTTTCAGTAAGCTTAAAAAAAACTAGTTTGTATGAAGTCAAGGCAAAAGCTGTTCCAAATTACACGGTTGTACACATCAGAAGACCTTTTGATGTGATGTCAGCACATAACATCATACGTTTTGGGCTGAACACTAACAGTGAGCGCCTCATGGACACGAGGAGATTAACATCATGCCACACGGATGCATTAAGTCTACCTTTGGCTTAAAAAAAGAGAGCTTGAGATAGATGTTGAATTTTACATAGCATTTGGCAAGCAACATTACATTAGCGACATGGTTTGGTGTAGGTTTAAGTCTTTATGACTTTTCACGGTTATTAGTGCGTTCCTTACCTGGACAGACAGCGATGTTGCAGAATTTGGTCTGTTTCTCCGGGCCGTCACAGGGATCTCCCCCAAACTGAGGGGGGGTGCAGGTTCGTGTTCGCGACCTGTAACCTCGGCCACAGGTTGATGAACACAAACTCCACGGAGACCACTCGTCCCAAGAGCTGTGCACTGCAAACAGAGCAGCTAGGATATGATTTATAGACAGACAAACACAGGCCCCCTTTACACACCAAAATCCCACAAGTCAACTTCACTGAGACACTGAACTGTATTGAATATTATAAGTTACTCTGCTGTTTGCCTTTACTGGGATCATCTATACTGATCCACTGTCTTGTGATAATATTGCTTTCCGAGTTGAGGAGTCTCCCTGCCTGTCTGCATGTAGGAGAGCCTGAGAACACAATTAAATCTCTGTGAATCTCTGTAGTGAATCTTTCAACTTTAATCAACTGCAGACAAAGCCCCTTCTGCATGGTGAGCGTAGAAATCCCCCCAGGAGCCACACGTTTGCTAAGTGAGGAGGGGAGAGGATCTCGTGCTCGGGCTGGTGTGAGCGCAGGAAGGTGGATGGGGGGTAGGGGGTGGGGGGTGGGCTTACCTGGACAAACAGCAGAGTTGTTGCAAGGTCTCTGCTCTCGCAGTGGCCCACTACACTGGGTGCTGTAGGAGGAGGATACACACAAACGAGTGCGACCTTGCCAGCCCTCCCCACATGTGGCAGAACACACACTCCACGCTGACCACTCCTCCCCTGAAGCTGAGTCTACTGAGGAGGTAGGGTAGGTAAAGGATAGGAGGATAGAGGGAGACAATGGAAAGGGCCATAACTAATTATCATGCAGGATGCAGCCTCTGTGGCTAAAAGAAGAAGGGCTGTGGTGCATTTAAGGGTACATTCTAGCTGTGCCACATTTTAGGGGCCGCCTCCTTCAAAGAACTAATATTTCAGGGGGATGAAGCTGTCCCATTCCAAAGGTTCCTCCAAATATGGCTGATAAATTCCTTCTTTTGCAGACATAACTGGTGGTCCTTGATGGCCCTTAGTATTGCAAGCCATTGCACGCGCGTCACTTGAAAAGACGATGACAGGAACTTGAAAGAAAGCCTAAATCCTCTGTAGACCATCTAATTTGGAAAGTTGATGCAGGTCCAGCCTGTATAATGTTCTGACCAACTTCATATACTGCATCCTTCAAAGGAGGCGGCCCCTGAAATGGACCCCAGCTTCTGTTCTGCTTATCCATCTTCATCTGTGGGGCTCTGATGTCATATCCTTCGCATTGACTTCCAGGGGAAGTGAATGCCACTGGCTTGGGATATGTCAGTCATCTTTTCACTGGCCATGACTGCCGATTCAATGGGTCAGTTAACAATAAAAGGAAAATTGGGCAGTCACAGCTGGGGAAGCAGGGAGAAGAGAACTAAAAAGGATGAAGGGGATCAATTGGCAAATTAAAGTGACATTTCAGACCAAATCTACCTTTTTGTATCAAACCTGCATCCCCTGTAGGCTTGAAAGGTTTGCACTTCACTTCTCACTGACGAGCAGTAGCTATAGTCAGTTTAGATTCATTCAGTTCCAATAGTGACAAGTTTTAATGGTGGACAAATATCAAACTGTCCATAGAAGCCATTCCTGCAACATGATCCGCTTCTCCTCTGCCCATCCAATATGCCTAAATACTGCCACGAATCCAAACTGATCACAGCCTCTCGCCTCTATGAACAAGCCAACCACAAATGTTTTATAGCCTTACACCTTACACAGAAATAGTTCAACATTTTGGGGAAAACATGTATTCATTTTCTTTCTGAGAGTTAGATGATAAGATTGATACCACTGTGCATTAAGTACGGAGCTGAAGCCAGGAGACTTTATTAGACTACCTCGCTTAGCAGGGGGAAACACTTTGCCTGGCTTTCTTCAAAGCTAAAAAATGCATCTATAAACACCTACAGTTCACTAATTATGGATCTTATTGTTTAATCTTGTAATCCTTACTCATTCATTGCATTGTTTTTTTATTTTTGTAGGGATTAAACAAAAGAAATGAATCACTAAGCTTTAGCAGTGTTGGTAGGTGCACTTTTGTACTTTGGACAGAGGCAGGATAGCCGTTTCTCTCTGCTTCTAGTCACTATAATAAGCCAGGCTAAATACATCCTGATTCTAGCTCCATACTTACCAAACAGACATGAGACACCATGTCATGACATAGTATCTAATTCCTGGAAAGAGAAAGCTGTGAATAAGCATGTCCCAATTTGTTGAATTATTTCTTTTAGGCTACAGAGGATTGCATGCTTGCTACTCCTGATTTTAGGTGAAGTATCACTTTAACAGAGAGGGAGGACTCCATTTGATCAAGTGTTTTACAGACAGGGCACAGTGTCCTGTTATGACCTCACATGAAATACAATTTCACTATGTTCAGTCAGGGTCCATGTTGGAATTAGTCCACAGCGGACGAGGCGCTACTTTGGGAGATTTTGATAGATGTGTACAGTAAAAGTGAGTGCAGCTCTCTAGTTTGTGGTTGTCATTATGTATATATTGTACAAGTGTGGTGGTCACCCAAGCTGCCACTGTGACTGATGCATGGGATCCCTCTGCGTCCCGTTGTCTTACCTGGCTGAGGGCTCTGCTGTCCGCTGCGGGCCTTGTCTACGTCATCACGCTTGCGGCTGTCCACTGAGCGAAGCGACTGGCTGCGAGAGAGATGGCGACCTTTGCCTAAAGGGGGTGAGGCAAGGCCGGGGGGGGAGGAGGGGGCGGGGGTTAGCAACCAGAGGTCCTTCATCAACGGCTTATATTTGGGACACAACCGTGACGTGATTGGTCACCCAGAACAGCATCAGCCAAACTTGGGACTTTTGTTGTGCTGTCGGTGTTCATGTGCTGTTGTATAATAATGTTTATCTGAGACTTCAAATGCCTTTGATGGCATGACTAGCTGAAAAAACCCCACATATGAACAACAATTTGACAATTTGCTGTTTGAGCTGTTTGTCAGACAGAAATGTGCTGCTGTGCACAAATGAAGAAAGCTTCAAGCTAAGCAGTGAAACAAGTCAATGAAAACACTGAAGCTACTTGGTAAATATCGTCAACATAATAGGACTCAGATCTTGGTTTTCTGGGTTCTTTTAACCTTTTGTGAGTGTGTATTGATGTTGACATACTGTGCATGCATGGTCTTGTGAAAGCTTGACCATGTCTTTATTTTCATCGATCAAAGTCCCCTTTCCAACATGCACTCCTTAAGTCAAAACACTGACTTATAGAGGATGGACACACAGGCAGATGAACAAGATAGCTGTAAAAATAGCTGTAAACACACACTTTGCACGCACCAAATGCTCATATTTTACCGCAAAGCGTAATAAGGGCACTCACTGATAGACATGGATGTACAGAAAACACGAGCACACACAGAGTGTGAGGAGCTCACCCGTGCAGGGCTGTGAGTTGCAGGGCCGGCCCTCCTCTACCACACCCTCACAGAGGTAGGACTCCTCCAAGGGTGACTGACAAGCCCGAGTCCGGGTTTGAATCCCGCCTCCGCACTTGCTGCTGCACTGTGCCCACTGACCCCACGCACTCCAGCCACCTAGAAACACACACAAACAGCAGTGGTCATTTATAAAGCACTGTATTATGGTCAACCCTTGATCAGACAGTGCCAAGCAATGGGCCAACTGTATCTACCAAGTGTGTCAGCAGGTGAGGCCACCGGAGATCAAGAGGTTCAAATCAGTCATCAGTGAAAGTTTATTTTTCATCAACTACGAACAGCATTATTTTTTTTATGTACAATGTTTTCAATCATCTGATGGAGTTTTCTCATCACCCAGAGAAGCATGTAAAGTCTCAGATTTGGAGAGCTGCCAAAGAGTGTAGGCTGTGTGAAGAAACATCTCCTTTACACTGTATATACAGTACTGGTTCAGTACAGATAAAAGGAAGCCAGGAAATGTGTGATTACATGGCTGTGCATCATGTCTACATTAATGATAAAAATAAAACAAGCAGAACACACCAGGAACCAGATTAACAAACAGAAGCCACCTAATGATGGGATCGACATTTGAGCAGTTCCACTTCTAAACCCTTTAGACCGTCAGTGGGTCAGTCATTACAAACTCATGGTCTGGAGCCAAACATTGTTCAAACTTTCATATTGTATGTTGATTTTTCCAAAGCCTTCTAAAGACACTAAATGTGTGTGTCAGGCTGAATTTTGGGGAAATATTCATAAAATGATACACAAACATCTTGAATATTTACTTGATTTTTCTGTATGGTGCAGCCCATAAAATTAACAAAACTAAATCAAAAGGATAAAGAAACAAATATTGAATATTTGGCTCAGTGTAAACATCATCAATTAATGGTCTCCTCAAAGCTGAGAAGTACAGACAGATACTTATCCATCATGCCGTACCATAAAGGAGGAATCTGACTGGCCCCAAATTTATTCTGCATCATGACAACAACCCCAAACACACAAGTCATTAAGAACTATCTTCAATGTAAAGAAGAACAAGGAGTTCTGGAAGTGATGGTATGGACCCCACAGAGCCCTGCTCTCAACATCATAAAGTCTGTCTGGGATTACATGAAGAGAAAGAAGCAACTGAGGCTGCCTAAACCCACAGAAGGACCGTGGTTAGTTCTCCAAGATGTTTGGGCCAACCGACCTGCCGAGTTCCTTCAAATACTATGTGCAAGTGAACCTGATGCTGTTTTGAAAACAAAGAGTGGACATACCAAATAATGATTGTATTTAGATTTTTCTGCTGTTCTCTCAGGTTGCATTTCATAAATTGATAAATATAATCTAACATGTCTATTTTTGAAAGCATTCGTAATTTACAGAATCGGCCTAAGACTTCTATAAAGAAAGAAAATCATGCAATATTCTGACTTACCTACCACTCTATTGTCAATTTTGACTTCCAACACTTTTTAAAAAAGTTCAAATATAAATCATGTTTTATTAAATGTGCTTTTTTAATATTTTGTTGGCAGGTAAATTTGTAGATATATGCATGAATAAATAGCAGTAGAAAACTATTTAATGCCGAAAATGAGGCGCAGAATTTTATTTTTAGTGACATAAACTGACAGATACAGATACAGAACATTGCATTGCACCCCAATGTATACCCTGTGCAATCTGATTGGCTGTTATTGATGTAAAATAGTTACCTAGCCCCTACACCAAGCAAACTGTCTTCACTGTAAATATCCATATACATATGAATTGTCTGTTTGCCAGAAAGGTAGGGGAACAGCATGTATCAAAGCAGATGTACAGTGCAGATGAGAGTAGCAGAGGTAAAGTGAGTACACCAAAAAGTAAGCTGCAACTGATGCATAGTGCAACACTGAAAGGGGATCTGAGCTGAGATTTTTCCTTTAAAACAGAGGTGTGATGAATGCCATTGTCACTGTGAAATTCCCTGTTTGGCCATTGAGATTTAATACGCACCATTAAGATGTGTGCTGATATGAGGAGGAGCGGGTGAAAAGCTGCCGAATGTCTCTCTCTCTCTGTGTCCTGCACACTCATGAATGTTTAATGGAACAGACAGATGCCTTTCAGCCCCCACAGGCAACGACAAATATGTATTAATCTGCATGAATAGAACATGAAGTTGGCCAACATCCAGACACACACGTTTTTAATTACTCGCAAGTCAATTTCCTTTGGGGTGTGGGCCGAGATGAGTGAGGGCATCGTGGACGGCACTTGATTCAATCAAAGAGTCAGACATGCGCACACACACACACACACACACACACACACTCACACTTCCTCTACAGCTGTGTGTAATCTCATGATGTCAGCGTGATGAGTCAAACCTTGAAAGATTGCAGAGAAAAAAGTTCAAATCTGTAAACGATTTCCTTTCTCTTCCGAAATGACATTAGCAGGCACCAGTGATCACAGTCAATATTCGTTGTCAGCAAACTGACCGAGTGTGGCATAAGTGTTTACTTATGGCTGGGAAATTGGATTTGCTCATGTTTGTGTGACCACACTCAATCAGCGCATAACCAGTCCAATGCATGCAGAAACTGACCAACCACCGACAAAACAACACAAACAAAACACAGCAACTCATTGGACCAGTAATATGGCAATTTCAACTATCAGCGCAAACACAAAGCTGCTATGAGATATTGAGACTTTTCAATTACTCATCATGCCAATAGTCTTACTCCTTATGAGCACAATGAGCTGCCGTGCTGTGCGGTAATCTCTCTATGCATGTTGTTATGGAGATCCAAGCAAATTATATACAGGCCTGTATATCTTCCCCAGTAAAGTCAGGAGAGCTAGTGACATGATATGTCTCGAGAAAATGTTGTTTGTTGTTGCAGTTTTTGGCCGTTGTTTGTTAAGATTTAATCAGAGCCCTCATATTTCATGATTAGTTGGATTCTGTTCTGTAATGAATTATCATATTTTTTGTAACTGGATAATATTGCAGGCCAAGACTTGTCTACAATTATTCACATCAAAGGGTTTCTCATTTCAAAACAGTCCTGGTTATTATGAGCAAGAAAATATAAAAACACCCCCATATTTATAACTAGTGAAACGTAATATGAAAGTAATACGAAAGGGCAATTAGTTAAGACCTTCCCCAGTGTCATGGTTTTGGGTTTTGATTGTGATTTCCTGTTTAATTTTGAAAGTATCTTTCCTTGTGTGTCTTGTGGAACTTTGCTTCCTGTCTTTGTGTGTCTGGCTGATTATGTGTCCTGCCCTAATGTGTTCCACCTGTATCTAATCATCCTGCCCTCTTTTGTGTATTTAGGTCACCTGCCTTTGACACTTGCCTTCCTCCTACCATAAGCTTGTTCATCTTTTGTTTTGTTGTTCAATAAACATTATAAAACTAAACCCTCTCTGCCAAATGTCCTGCATTTGGGTCCCAAACCCCTTGTTATTCTGTGTCTGTGCTTGGTAAGCTGTGACAAACCCAACTGACCAAAATGGACCCAGGGGACACATATTCTAAAGAACTGTGTAATTTAATTTGTGAACTGGTGGTGCTCTGGGGCATATGGAGCAAGGCAGTCAGTAGCTTTCATAGAGAGACAGACTTGTCCCTGGCATGTAACACTTTCCTCAAAACCTTGGTTAAGGGATTTGATACAGGAGTAGCCTCAGACTTTCTATGTTCCCCTGCAACCCAGTCCGCTTTTCTGCCTGAATCCCAGCCCGCTAGCTTTCAGCCCTGCTAGCCTCAAGCATGCTAGTCGCCAGCATGCTAGCCAACAGCCTTCACCTCAGCCTGCTAGCAACCCGCCTGCACTCCAGTCAACTATGCCAGGCCCTATGCTCCACAGATGATTCACTAAAAACAAATGGCCAGCACATTCATGTTCTCCAGAGGAGAGGAACCATTTCTGTTTTGGACACTCCATAAACTTCCTCCTCGCACCAATGTCAACAGACAGCAGAGAAGATGATAGTGTTACCGCCCACCAGGGCTCTCAAGTCTCGCGCATTCACCGTGAGACACACGCATTTCAGCCAGTTCACACGCTCACTCGCCACACCTTTTATTTCTCACGCTGAGAGGTTAGTTAAGAGATAACGCCCACGAAGTTGTCCCGCTATATACAATTAATGGACGATCATTTTTCTGCCGAGTTCATAGCTTTCTCGGTACGGAGTGAGTGGAAGTTGGAAGCTCAAGAACCGATGGACGCGGTAACTGTAGGTGCCGAATCTTTTTTTTTCTTGGACGAAATCACTTGCCTGTGATCAAAGATAGTGAGAGCAGCTGATGTTGTGGAGTATCCTGTAGCCAAATTCATGCTAAATGATTACTGATGCAGACAAAAACTCTCCAACCTCTTAAAACCAGAAGCTTTGGCTTTTTCACCCAGTGGTGAACAAAGTTACTTAGGCATATTCAGATCCTTTTTTCTTTTTTTTCTTTTAATAAAAGTAGTAATAGGCCTACCTCGCTGTAAAAATACTCAAGTACTGCATTGAAAAAGTTATGTAAAAGTATGTTATTAGGCTATAAGCAGGAAAATGTAGAAGTAGCCTATTAAAAATAAAAGTAGCCTACTCAAAGCAGAAAGAAAAATGTCCTATATGACTGTTATACTATTAGCCTATATATCATATCATTGGATTGTTATTCCTCATGCATGTTGGTTGTGGTTGAACTATTTTTTAATCAGACTGCTATTAATGATTATTTTTAGTATTAATCAGCTGATTATTTTCTCCATTAATCGATTGTAATAAATTCTGCTTGACACCTTGCATGCTTGTTTTGTCAGTCCAAACCTCAAAATCAATAAAAAATACATAAATAAATAAAAAGTAAAAACTGCAAATCATCAGCTTTGTAAAGCTGGAACCATGAAATGTTTTTACATGAAAAATGACTAACGCTAAATCAGATGCCAATTCAGTTTTTGTCAATTAGCCTAACTGATGTAGTTCTTCTAGCTGGACTTGTATAAGCTGTTAAGTAATTAAAATTATACTCTCTGAAAGCCTATTTTTTAAAGTAACTAGTAATTGAAGGGCAAGTTCTGCAATACTACAGTAGGCCTATGTGGGGCCGAGGGGCCCGCTGCTGCAAATATTTGAGTGGCTCCTCCTCTAACATGCATTATGTCACTCCAAACTTTTGATAAAACTTGAGAGCCCTGCCACCCACAGCCCATACATCCCAAAAAAATTTTGAGCAGTCCAGTATTCAGCATGCCATGATGATATTATTATATCACATTGTGTTCACATGCACTAAACTGAGCTAATGCCAATTTAGCTAAGTTAATTCTGGTAAAGGCCAATAGGCTAGCTAAATCGTTTGGGGTTTGATTGTTGACTGACTGGTCTGTTGAACACTGTTATATCATGAGAATGAACTTCAGGGGGCTTTAATCTTTCTTTAGATGTCATTTCTTACGCTCATGTGTAAAGCAGGTGATACACGTGAAGCATGATGTCATTACCATGACAATAAGTTGTCACTGTCATTCAGGGACATTTGAACTTTATCTGTAATGGCTGAAGCAAGATGTCCTTTTTAAAGTTTGCAATGAAAATGACAGATATAGCCTACATTCAACCTTACTAAAACTGTGTGCTCATTCCACATGCTGTGTTGTGTATAGTTTTAGTCTAGTTTTCTAGTCTAGTGATCTATTCTATAGTTTTCTTATTGTAATAATATAATTTAGAGAAAAGTGTGTGTGTGTGTGTGTGTGTGTCCAAAGCTTGATGTATCTTCTTCCTCTGTGGCATAGAGCTACGCTGTTGTCCAAAAACTATTAAAAGCCCATCAGTGGGCCACACTTTTTCACTGGGCAACATGTTCTGTCATCCCACTAAGGTATATTCTGACTCAATCTCATATTCACCGTCCTGCTGCCCCAAATACTCACCAGAGATACACATGTGGATTAATCTGCTGCTGATCAATACTCCCTAACCAATGCACAATTTCCTCCTGTTTAAGTAAAGCTTGATAGAAAACTACAGTTGGCAGCTGTTTTAGGAAATTATTTAGCCCTTTTTAATGAAACTATTTATTTGTGAGCTGAGTACCACAGACAGGGTTGGGAAGTCAGAACATATTGATGGGATTTTGTTAACAATAAGAAAATATTTAGTATAATGCCAGTCTAAAACTTAACTTTTATGATGGGCTGTTGCATTTCGAAAGGTTTTGTTACATTTAGGACAACTAATCGACTGTCTTTGTGTTGTGCTTGCATTGTTCCAGACCTCTAACCTTATGTAAAATTCAGTTGTGGGCCTTTAATAAAATAAAACTTTGAGATTTAACACATTTAAATTCTTCTGTCTTTTGGTCTTTGACTGTTCTTTGACCCTGTTGAACCCCCGTTTGATCTCTGAATAAGTTCATTGTTGTAATCATTGTTTAAAATTACATTTGCTAAGTGTAGATACCATAAATTGATTGAATTAGCATGCACAAACCAATGTTGTACATAGTGATTACCAATACTACCCCCTTAGCCTCCAATTTGCTTTTCCATTCAAGCATCATAGAGCAGTCATTCCAATGTGAACCAAATTAATCCTTTTGTGTAATTCCAGTGTTTTCAGCAGAATAACCTTCAGCTGCTCTCCTGAATCATTCTGGTTTTATTGTGAACAAATATGCTTTATGAATAGAGAGGAAGATTAACTGCAGTTTGGAGCAAAGGACAGTAGCTCCTTCTGTCAAATGGAGGCTTTGGCAAGGTGAGAGAGAAAGAGGGGGAGGGTCCATTTACAGATAAGATTCATTCTTCTGCAGGAAAAAAAAGAAGAAATGACAAGACTATGAACTTTTTTTTCTTTCCTCCCCAATAATCAGACTCTGGGAGGGGGAGAAAATGGGAGGAGAGTAACACAGTGTTGTCTTTGTCCCTCTGCAAGGGCATTTCATTATGTTCTTAATAATTCAGAGGGGGTCTTTTGTCGGAACACCACTGGTGGCAGGAGCGGCTGCGGAGCCCACGTCACCTCAATAATCCTTAAAATCATCCTTCCTCCTTCACCTCCTAAAATCCCTGCTTTACTTTGACCTTCAGCTTTCTCCAAAACACACACATTCCTCTTCACTTACTGTGTGTGTGCATAGCATGGCTTTGCAGTTCACTGGGTCCATGCACGTATCGTGCAATTTTTGTGTGTCTGTGTGCATTTATAACGAACTTCCTGAAAGTCACCTTCGCCTCCTATTTGGAGAGGCGGGATGGGTGGATGGGCATCTCCTGTTACAGCTCCAGTTTCTGCAGCTTTGAAATCATCAATAGCTGCCCCAAACCCCCCAGCCCGACCAAATCACACACATCCAAACACACACACACACACAGAGCTCTTATAGATAGGGTTACTGCAGATTTATTGATTGAGAAGAGAGAGAGAGAGTGTGTGTGTGTGCGTGTAAAGAGCTGTGATGAGTAGAAAGGAAGGGGGAAATATGATGTTGAAGTTGACAAGTATTGTGGCGACGAGCAGCAGCTGAGGAGGGAGAAAAGGAGGGTGAGGAAAATGTAATAAAGTCAGAGACAACGAGACGGAAGAAAATAATCATGAAAACATGGAACACGGGCAGATATGGGGCGATTCATTCACACAAAGCTGGATGGCTGAATGAAGGATAAGGCGAGTGCTGACACCCAGAGGACAGAAGCAGTCAACTGCATGGTGGAGATAACAGGTGGTGAAAGGAGGGAGGTGGGCAGAGGGAGATGACAGGGGACAGGAACAGAAAAGGGGGGAAAAAATGTTAGGACAGATAAAAGGAGAGGGAGAAATGAAAAGCGAGAACAATAGGCTTATGTCAAACTGAACAACATATTAGAATTATATGTCAATGAAATTGCTCACATGAACGTTTCCTTATAAAAGAGAGAATAATATTGTGTTATTTATATTCTATTTCTTTTTATTTTCAGCAGAGGTATCATTCACTATGTGACATTATGAAAAGATATGCTATTGAATTCATCAGACTTGTATTCTGCTCTGACTGGTGTAGTGAGAAATTCACTACCATTTCTATATTATAAAAGACAAACCTATTAACTGATTATACCTTATATATAATATTATTCAGCCTCAAGCCAATTAAGATGTAAATGCTCCGTTTAGCACCTTTCTAGTCTTTTTGACTACTCAAGGTGCTTTTACACTACATCTGCATTCATACACTGAGCCTAAGTGCTCCATCAGAAACTAACAATCACACACTGGCAGAACAGCCGCCAGGGGCAATTCGGGGTTCAGTATCTTGCCCAAGAACACTTCGACATGCAGCGTGGAGGAGCCGGGGGATTGAACCGCTGACCTTCTGATTAACGGGCAACCCGCTCTACCTCCTGAGCCACAGCCGCTTAGTTCTTGCTGAAAATTTAAATATTTTAAAAAGAAAAAAAAAGGTTCATTAATATCCTAAAACAGCTGGCCACTGCAGTTTATAGCAAATGTTGCTCAAACAGGAGGAAATAGTGCATTTGTTGGGGACTATTTTCAGCAGAGGATTAATCCACATTTGGTGCTCTACTGAGTATTTGGGGCAGCAGGACGATAGCATGTGGGAACTACAGTGTGTGTTCGTGTCACCCAGTGCAACAGTGTGGCCAGTGAAATACACTGAATATACTCACTATCAGACTCATGTTTAGATGAAGGATATTAACTTTAAATTGAGCACATCTGCAATTCTGAAAAAAAATCACTCATTGCATAGACAAACTAACCATCGTAGGTCACAGTTGAACCTGGCGGTTTGTTTAAAACCTGTGTGATAGTCTGACTTAACATGCCTACTGTGTTTCTTGCCCTTTGTGACTTTTTTTGGCTGAACTTTGAGATGAACTTGTTGAGTACAATTTTATTATTCCCAATATAAATGATGGCCAGAACTATGAAAATAAGGCTTGAGCTGTACAAAACCACCATTCCCTTCAATAAAATGCCATGTTCATGGTTCAAATCCTATCCGCAGCCCTTGTCTTCCCCATCGGATATCTAATAAGAAGTGCAAATGCTGCAGACAACATGTATATGGATCGCAAGTTCTCAGTTCTTACACCACTTCATCCAGTCTTTTATTCTTGTCAGAGAGAAAAGGCTTGGAAAAGAGCATTTTGTGCATCATGGGACACATACTGTCACATACTGTTGTATACTGTACATATACACAAACACTTTTATATATATATATATATATATATATATATATATATATATATATATTATTTATTTTTACACTTTCTTTAATGCCTTGCTAGCAACATGAGCAACTCTTACAAAACCATCTCCCCTCTGGCATCAATAAAGTATTTCTGATCATGATTCTGATTAAATCTCTCCATAAAAGCTTAAAATCTTTTAGGTGAGTTAGCGTTTCCTTCAGGCAGGATGAGGCAGCCTTCATTGCGGTTTTTATAAAATGTCCTCCCACCGCACTGGAATCATTTCTCTTGTCAGACATATTCAAATAATATCAAAGCTGAAATCACAGTGGAATAAAAACACATAAACACCCTTCTCAGACATGGAATACACACCAGTGTTGGCTGTATCAACCTGTAGAAATAATGGCTTTGGGGCTTTCAAACATAGGTGTCCATTATCTAAATGATCTGTGCAGGCTCTGCTCAGACGCATCTTGACTGCTACAGCAAAAGCCACAATGGTTGCACAATATTTGGCACTGGTACACAGAGGGAGTGATGGTTAGAGAAATGTGACTCAGACATATTTAAATATGAGACCAACATGTCAAACTGCCAGCACACTTCACTGAAGTGTCTGTCAGACAGTGGCTCTATAAAAACCCATGTATCGGTCAAGTTCATGTGGTGAAAATATAACAAACAGAACCCCCCCCACACACACACAATGTTCCAAATTGCAATCCACTCTCAAGCCAATCTGACTATTAATTCCACACACTAGCAGACTGTTGAATCAGTGTCACGCTGTGCCATCTCTTTAACCCTATCAGCCCAGGAGCACAAACCATTTACACCCCTCACCTTCCACAGCAGCACCATCTCTTAAGCTCTCTGCCCAAACTCATTGTCTATAAATACATATCATGTGGGCTCTTTGGTTTCAGGTGCAGGTCAGCCAACCAGACATTTCAATTCCGAAGATGGATGCCCAATTTCAGAGGGAACGATAAGAAAAGGCTCAAAAGGTCTTTCACCACTGGGATCAGATGCTCTTCTTACTTTTTCTCCAGCCTGACTGACAGCTCACAGAAATAAGGCTTTACTTGTTTTTGTACTTCTCAACACACATCCATCTTTGGTGGAGACGACTGCTGATAAAGCCTGCGTGCTCAGACAGTGATTGCGCGAGCGGCCACACAACTCCACGTGCTTTTTAGCTTGTCAAACAACTCCGTGCAATTATTTCGGAAGTCTCTGCCAGCCAGTCTGCAAACCAGTCAGCCTTGTTTTTTGTGTTTCTGTTGATTTCCACAGCAGCTAAAGAGCTGCTGAGAGCGGATGAGAAGTACTTTGACTTCAGCTGAATATTGTTTACAGGCTGTCTTCCTCCCAGTACCCCTGTTGCGCTGGGCATCAGGCTAAAGTGTTCCTATGGGAACTGCCAGAGCCTCAACGGACTGGAGTGGATTCCCCACCCCCTCAACCTTCCCCCACATGGCTATTAAGACTGAAAATCGCCCCCGCTGTGCTCTGGTGCATCCTTAGCACTCGGCAGCTACTTCATTCACTCCACAGATGATGAATGCGTCATTGTTTTTCTTCTCAGTGTGTCTCCAAGTTACTTTGGGAGCGCATTTAACCGCTTAATTTAAAACCCATACGTATGCCACGGTATATAAAATATATTCAGAGGCGTCTAGGGATCGCTAACCTGTAAGCTTCGGATCCACTGGCACACATACAAACAGATCTCTGTGCAATGCGGTTTACTCTTCCCACGCTTTATAACACTCATACATCATAGGCCCTTGTCTCCCCACACAGTGTAGGATGGTGACTGCATTGTGACTCAGAGACAGAGACACGGAGTGAGAGAAACAGAGGGAGAGATGGATGAAGAGGTGGCAGTGGGCTGCTGGGGGTTCATTCTAGTGGGCCATGAAGGAAGAGCCTCGCAGGTCACTGTGGGTGATGTATATACAGCTGGAGATACAAATGTAATGTTCTCAGCTCCCGCCTCCACTTCCTGTGAGCTACCCTCTTAGTTACAATTAGTTTTATGTAGCTCCACATCTTCTTTACACATGCCAGTATACAGATGATCAAAGGTACATAGGCACTCCTGTCCACACAGGTGTCTTTCATGGTTTGGTCAAGACACCAAGTTGCAAAGCAGTGAAATCCTTCACATATCTTTTTTCCATTAGGTTTGCTCGTATGAGTGTTCCAAGTCAGACTCACCAAACTCTCTTAAGTGCACAAACGTGTACATGGTTCATACCTGTCAACATTGGGATTTGGAAATAAAGGAAATAAAAGAACAGATGCGTGTTTGTGAGATCATACGCACAATGGCTGCTCCTAAATTGCTAAGGCTTGCTGTTCGGCTCCATTAGCGGGAAAACAGAAACAGATTTCGCAGTATCAGTGGTGGTACGACAGAAGGAGACCCAAAGACTTTAGAAAATATTACTACAAGTGTTAACACCCTGACAGAGATAAAGAATGACTTGGCAGTTTATATGCCAAAAAAAAAAGTCAAGGGGACGTAACTCATGGAGTTGGACTACAGAATACATTCCATTAAAAGTGATGTTACACGTGGGTATTTATAATGGAAGATGTTCACCTTGACAGCGAGTTGCATAAAAGACCTTGGGGCAGCTGTTGAAACACAAAAACAAGGTGAATTAACAAGTTACAATATTTAAGCCAAACAAGTCTTTTTTCCCCCCAAAGTGGAGAATGGAAGACTATTTCTACACACCTTTGAGATGAACTGGAACACCAACTGTGAGCCAGGCTTTATCACCAACGCCGGTGTTGGACCTCACTAATGCACTTGTGACTGAATGGGAGCAAATCCCTGCAGCCAGCTTCCAAACTCTGGTGGAACACCAGAAAGGTGGAGGCTGTTAGAGAAGCACATGAATGCCCATGGTTTTTTAATTATGGCTCTAATGTTCACCGTCCTGATGCCATAATTATCGTACCAAATGTGTATTCATCTGTGGCTGAAAATGGTCTTGAACAAATGCTAAACTTCCTCCTGTTTGATTAATATTTTTTCAGCTTCATTGCTGAGCTGGAAATTACTGAACTTAAAAAAACAACAACTAGATTTTGTGACCTGTTTTTAAAGAAATTTTATCTTCTTTAGGTGGGACTTGTCCCAGGTGTTCAATAAACATGGCTACTCTACCCCAAAGTGGCATAAACAGAACACTGTAAACACTTCCTTCTTTTTTATAATAATTGGAGGCTGGTGTGTGGAAAATGTGGCTAGACTTCACACCTCAAAATCTCAAACCAATGCAAAGCTTTGTATCCTCTGCATATGCATCATTTCCTTTCATCTCTTCCTTTCTTTCTTAAGATGGTCTCTTGCCAGACTGCGCCACAGCAGAACCTGTAATAGCACAGAACATAAGCCTCTAAAATGTATGAAATGAGTGGGATATTCGAGTCTTTCAGAAACAGCATAATGCTGATTGACCTGTTTGAAATCAGAGGAGTCTGGTTATTATGGAAGCACCTGGATGAACAACCCTGTGTGTGCAGCTCAACAATACTACATGTGTTGCAGTGTGTCATTATAAACTATTATTCTGCTAACAGCAGCAGGAGCAGCCTGTTATTAAAGAGAATTTAAAACAGATTAACTGATACTATGGCTTCTGGTACTTAAGGCTCTAGTGCCAGAGAGGGATGGATTTCTACCTTTGAGTAGGACGAAAGCTGGGAAAAGGGCTTCTGAATTCAAGTTTTCATTTTATTTTGCTCTGCAACAACAGAATTTCTGCATGATGAGTTAAAAAAAGAAAACATTCAATGTAATAGCTCAGAAGACTGAACACATCTAAGATTGAGTATTCGATTTCATTCTTCAAATAAAGCATTATCTTTTTTCAGTGGATGAAATGAAATGCCACAGAATAGAAAACAAAATGCAATCACAGAATCATCTCTGCCAGTTTTGTGGCAGGAAATCAACACTTCAGAGTTCGGCATCAGACAGTGCAAGTCAACAGAGCCAAAAGGCAAGTGTATTGTATAGTTTTCGTCAGCTACCTTGACAGACACTAATGACAAAGGTCTTCAAGTTACAATGAAAACCCATTAAGGAAATCCCAAACACCAAGAGATAATTTTCTCTGATGGGAAATAGCTGAAGGCTCCTGGCTGTCTGTTTGAAAATTAGTTTTCGGTAATTTTATTAATTGAAAATGTGTTTAATGATAGTCTCAAACACTGACGCATAATATAAACTGAAAGTCAAGGAGCCTTGTAGCGGTGTCAGTACCTAATCTGGTCGAGGGGCCCTGAGTCATAAATATTGAATTAAAGTTATTATAATTTTAGTTTATATTGTGCTTAAATACTTCATATTCCTAAATAAAGTATTCAATCAGTTATCCACAAACTAATTAATAGTTACAAAGCAATATACTTGCAAATTCAGCCCAACTTTTAACATAACAATGAATACTAAGTTAAGAATTGCTGGTTTGACTCCCCATCGCTCAAAACTCAAGAACTCTTTTAAACTCTGGTGTTACACACCTGCAAGTTCTGTTCTATCAATAACTTATTTTATTTCTCAGTGTCACTGTTAACAGGACATTGCTGTCAAAGAGCATCAGCAAATTACAGTGTGTAAATGAGGAAGGGCAAAAATAGATTCAATAAATACATTTAAAATGAAGCAGGATTATTTTTCAAATCCAAAACTGGTTTTGGTGGATTACTGAAAAATTTGACAATGTTTCCAGAAAACTTGACAAGTTGTGTTTATTTAACTAGGTGTGGGGAATGTTCATGTTAGTGTTCATGGTGTCAATCATCGGTTAACCAGTCTACATGAAAAGACGCTAAAATTCATCCACTAGTGCTGAGATGCACTACATGGTCAAACATATGTGGACACCCAGTTTTAAACCCAAACGTGGCTGCATGTTCTCCCCGTGTCCACGTGGGTTCTCTCCGTGTACTCCAGCTTCCTTCCACCGTCCAAAGACATGCACGCTAGGTTAATTGGTGTCTCCAAAACTGTCCTTAGGTGTGGATGTGAGTGGTTGTCTGTCTATGTGTGGCCCTGCGATGGACTGGCGACCTGTCCAAGGTGTACCCCGCCTTTCGCCCAATGTCAGCTGGGATTGGCTCCAGCCCCCCGCGACCCTGTATGCAGGATAAGCGGTTGACGATGGATGGATGGATGGATGGATGTGGCTGCTAACCATTTCATTCCAAAACCCTGAGCACTGATGCGAAAGCCTCCACTCTTCTGTTTTTTTCCCACAAGATGTTGCTCCGATTCAGACACCTGGCTCATAATCAGCATGCCAGTTCATCCCACAGGTGTGACTTGGGTTGAATTCAGGGCTCTGTGCAGGCCAGTTGATGTACTCCACACCAAACTGGAAAAGCAATTTCTTTCTGGAGCTTGTCTTCGTGCAAAGAAAAGGGACAAAGCACACTATATTTTAGGAAGGTTAAACCACCCTGAGCCTCAACGTTAGAAACATGTCACTTAATGCTTTCCTCAAACTATAACAGAATTGAGCGGCGATTGTTTGCCTGAAGATGCTTCCAGTCTTGAACTCATAATTCACCCTCCTTTTTATTGACATCCTTCACTGAGTTGAACCGAGCCCAGATGATGGATTTTGGCTGATGTCAGCAGCCACAGGGCTGTGTCCAAGGATAGTTTTTAACCTTCAACACTCGATCTATCAAAGCATTAAAACCAAATGTATCTCCTATATTGAAAGCATAGGCATTAGAAAAACACGACAGTGTAACACCAGAGCTGTAGATAATTCATCGGTGATCTTTCTGCCACACTACGCTGAGAGAGGAGAAAAGCTTGATTCTGAAGGGGAGAGAGAATTTGATTTAGCTGAAGCAGACTGAAAAGATTTACTCTCAGTCGAGCCTCTGGGCGTCTGAGCGGCAATACCAGAATGTGTACTTTGGAATGCCGAAAATAATTAATTGTAATTTTCGTTTGAGATTAGATTGAGCAATATAATCTTTAGCGGATATGAAAGCAATGAAAAGATAAGAAGTCTATCAAGCACGTAAATGAGAAACTGTGGAAAGGCACACCCTAATCATATTGTGATGCTTTGATGAGAAATAAATGGGAGCAAATAAATCAATCCAAACAAAGAAGAAGAAAAGAGGAGCAGCTCCTAGAAGTTGATTATTGCCTTACACACAGAGAGTTGAGACACAGGCATAACATTTGTTATGATGATTATGTCCTTCTGTTATTTATAATTAAGTTTCACTGGTGTTACAGAGGCTGTCTCGGTTTCAGTGTAAAAGTAATAATTACGGGGCGTCCGGTGGCCTTGTAATTAAGACTCGTACCACATAACCACGACATTCCAGTTGTGACTTCATACACACAGTTTACAGGGCGTGACACTGCAAACTGACGTCTGCTGACGTTTCAGATAGAACAAATCTAATTGAACTCCATTGCCGCTGAGTAAGTGACTATCTAGGATTGGCCAATTATTTAGAGAATTTCTAATAAAGCAGCATCAAAGAACCGGGACTGCAAGATCCATCCATCCTTAGCTAATTCTAACCGTGTTAATGTGATATAAGGTGAACTTCAGGAAAAATGTCTGATGTGTGTGAGCGTGAGTGTCTTCTACCTGCGTGTGTGTTGTTAGAAGAGCACATAGAACATGTCGGCACTAATGAGTTCTTTTCTTGGACCTGGCAGGCTTTGGCCAAGATCCACTCAGCTTATTGTGTGTGTGTGTGTGTGTGTGTGTGTGTGTGTGTGTGTGTGTGTGTGTGTGTGTGTGTGTGTCCTATGTCTTGTGTAGGTGTGTGTTCTGACAGTGTGTCACCTCTGGGTGTCATTCCAGGTGATACCGCCAAAGAGAGCAGCCTTTACAGCCGTCCCGCAGAGCAACCGCCTGTTCTTAACAAGGACACGGTGGCATGCAGCTGCAACAACACACACACACTCACACACATATACAGTATATATAAGACAGTTATTTCATGCAGCACTGGCGCATGGCAGCAGTAAACTACATTTCAGTGTGCTTCAAGTAATTCATCTTTATTGTCCAAGTCATCAAACCTTACGAAAGACAGTGAGACAGTTGGACTAGCATAAAATGTCCCCACAGCCAAGGAGACTGGCAACATGAACACATGTTCTCCATTTCACCCTTTTAAAATACAATGGTTTTAAATCTCCTAGGCAAATACATTTTTTTTTTTTATAATAATTGTATGATGAAGTGGAAAATGTTGAAGATGATCAGGCGAACAGTGACACGCTGGCCTATCAGAAAAAGGAGGGACCGCTAACATCACCCGCTGAGTCAAACATGACTGATGAGGGAGGGGGAAAAAAGTTGAACTTGTCTTTTCTCTAATCCTCGCACTTTTCTTTATGGCAGGAAATGAATGGCCTCTCACGAAGGACACTTTTACACACACACACACACACACACACACACCCTCATATACATTTGTCAGTTCACTGTGCTCATCCTGGAGCAGTGCTTTTATCATCACCCAGTTAAGTAGCGGCGGTAAAATTGCTTAATTAAAGCATGAATGTTTAATAAACCCTCAGGCCGCACGGAGAGAGGGACCTGAGATAGGCCATCCATTGACGGGCAGACTCGAGGAAGGAGACAGACAATTCCTCAACTCGCTTCACGCTGGCATTAAGTTCAAGTGAGTCCTTTGACAGAGAGCAGGTGGAGCTGGTAAAGGCCAGAAACTTCACGAGCAGCGAGGTCACTGCCTTGAACTTTAAAAAAAAATAAGAAGCTATATTATTCATTTCTGCAGTGGCAGAGAATGTCAGCTCCTGAACTAATACTGTAATCTCAACCCCAGGCTGGTTGTGCTTGATTTTCATTGCCTTTATACACAGACACACTACCGGGGCTGCCAACTCTCACGCACTGACTGTGAGACAACTGATACTTTTCATACACTCTCAGGCCACACATCCATTTTCTCACGCAGTGAAAAACACATTTGATAAATGGTGACGTAACAAAAATCACCCTTACCCAGCTGATGCAACACCAACGTAAACTGGGAAGGTAATCGAGACGACCCACTCTCATGCAGAGGGTTGCAGACAGTTTATGACCGGAGTGGTAACGCTGCTGGTAGATTTTGCAATAGAAAGATTTTAAAATGAAGCGTCGCCAACAACAGAAAGTTTGATGAATTTGAGTTTTTTACCATCTTAAAATGTAAATGTTAGGTATGGATACATGAAGATAATGAAGATTATGTTCCTATATAAGCCATTCAATGTAAGACAATGAGATGGTGGCTATGCAATTTAATTTTAAAAAAGGAAGTAAAAAGGCATGTCTTTTCTGAGTTACAGCGAGAAGGTTTACTCATGACTTAAACATAAACACATAAATTTACAGTGATCCCAACTGACAGTGGAGACTCGTTCCAGGGACCCTGAAATATCATGCCTTCCCATTGGCTGTATGGCAGTACCTGGAAATGTGGTGCGTTCAAGTACAATAAATTATATTTGTTTTATGAACATACTTTAGAAATCTGAGCAGGTTCCCTCTCAATTTTTACTCCCAGAGCTGCGATCCTGTCCCCCACGCCCACCCCTCTCCATCACTGATTATGCTACTTTCAAGTACTGCTGGGAACAGAGTTGTAGGTTAAATGAATGTTAAATGTGACCAGGTAAAAGGAACTTTTCAATAATTTCTAAATTGCTGAGATGTGAGTGTGTGGAATTCTTGTTATCAAATTAAAAGTTCCGTTTTTTTTAAATGTATAACTTAAGTTAAATTGTAAAATTTGAAATATACAACATGACAGACTTCCCCCAGGTTACCCTGTGTTTAGCATCACAACGCTATGAACTGTGGGTAATTCCATCAGGTAGAGTCCATAGAGAGGTGGACTTATGGAAAAATTTCATCCCCATGCACTTGACGATTTGACAGTGGGACAGCCCTAAGCCCTCACGGACTTCCCGGGACGGACTTCCCGGGAACGCGCCTCAAAGTCTGTGAGTCTGTGAGGGTGGACCTTGGGATTGGGCCCATTAGTGTGGAGATTAGATTCAGACATTGCCATTCTCTACCTGTCCACCAGCTGCCCTTTGCCTTGTCCCAGTCAGCCAGTCAGACTCCCACAGCCTCCTGCTCACAGCTGTTCCTCATTCCCCAGTTACTTGTCAGTATTTACACCAGCCCCCAGTCAAGATTCCCCAGTCAGTTGCCAGACTGTCAATGTTGCTATGTGCCACTGCGGTCCAGTCTCTGTGCCCTGCATCTTGAAAAAATGGAATATGGCATTTTTTCCCTGCCCAATTCCAGTTACCTGGGGATTCTCAGTCACTTCTGTTTGGACTTGCTGCCCATGTCAGTAAGCTTATGTAACTTTGCTTCACAATAAATCACTGGGCTCATCCTGTCAGCCTAGGCTGTCTGCATTTGGGTCCTTCCCCTGCTGCTTGCCCAGCTTGAGAGCCAGAGAGCTGAAATCCTATTGAAATATTTGAATATACATAATATATTTAAATTTTTAAGTCAACCTACATGCTTATGAAAAACTGTCATTCTGTGTGAGGAGGAAGTTTCAACATTAATACTCTTTCTGCTGCTGCTCGACAGATCAAACACCCAGAAGTGCTGGTGAGTTGATTTTCATTAATCTGTGCCTCTTCATGATGACAGAAGGGAAAGCCAACAACTTATTTTTCAACTTTTCTGAGCATTTCACAAACTGTTGATTGGCTCAAGGGTCAGTAACTGGCCACTTTAAACCTGTAAGCTGTTAATCAAACCAAAGTTTGACTAAGAAAAGTATGCAGTAGCCACAAATTATCAGGGAGAACAACAGTATAGAAACGTAGCTTTGCTTTAAAAATACAGAGACACTGTGTGAAAACATTGCTGTATATGCAGAAGAAACACATTATGAGCTATGGGTAAGTTCTATATAGGCTACTCATGATTATTGGGCCATTTGAGTAGCATTGCAGCAGCCGACAGTAACACACATGACAGTACACAGCTGGGTAAGTACAGAGAATGTAGCTATGTCTTTCGGCCTATCAGTACCTTCTGCTGCTGTCTGGCCCCACATGGGGCTACAGGCTGAATGCCGGCCCTTTTCATGTTTACAGCTGTAACCTTCTTCTGTATAATGACTTCAACAGTAGTAGTAGACAAGCAGTTCCTTTATGATACCAAATGCTCAACCCATCATTTATAAAACACTTATTTAAATACACCAGTGAGAATGGGTATGGATTTGACTTGGAAAGAAATAACTGATGCTACAGCCACCGATCAAATAACTAAACTGATCATTAAACCATACACATTTGCTAATTGTCTTCAATGCCTCCATTCCAGAAGAACAAGCTCCATATGAAAACCCAAACAGGCTGCGAGACTCCCTGCAGGCAGTGACCTCTACAGCAGTATGGAGCTTCTTACTGCTATCTCTCCTCAGTTTATTCCTTCCCACACGGCACCCCCTGTGGTGAACACTACACCTCACTACACACACACACACACACACAAAAAAAAAATCAGCTTTATTCTCTCCCTCAGTCAGCCACCCACACTCAATCACGAGGGACCAGTGCGTGGTTGCACAAGTGTATGTGCCATTTTCTGGTGCGACATTTCACCATGTAGGTGCACCAGTGCCGTATACAGGGTGCATATGAGTGTGAAGAGGAGCTAATGCATTAGTCTTGCTTTCAGATTCCTCAGTGCTCCTCATGGAGGCAGGTCGGAAATCCCTTAGTTTAGCAACAATGTGGTCCAGCCAGAGAGGCTCGCAGGGAGAGACACAGCGCTCACATACATCTTACTCAACTGCAGCCAGCTGCCTGCAACTGGGGGGAAAAGTGAAAGTCAGGAGGGTTTATGAGTATTTCCTCTTTGCACATGCTGTCACTTTTTTGGATTGGGAATCAGTCTGGTCTTTTATTATTTCTTTACCCTTCCATCACAATCCTGCTTAGACAGAACTGATAAGACTGTGATCAAAGTTGTGAAATGATGTATGTCAACACAGCTCTGGCGTTTCCAGAACTGACAGCAGTCATATTTCCCTTGTTGTTAGAGTATCACACATAGGGTAGTTTGCCCTAAGCTCAATATCTATTTGCTGACACAAAATAATATTTTATAGAGTTTTTTTTTTGTATCTTGGAGATGGCCATGCTTAGGGTATCATCATATAAAGTAAAATAAATTATGAATTTTATTTTTGTTTTAGCAGAAATGCATTAATGCATTTTTCCCAGCCACTGGGGTAAGCTGCTCCCCACCCTAAGCTCAATGTCTATTTTCTCCCACATTAAAGAACATTTTATTGATTTTGAGTATTTTTTTTTTTAGGGAAAAGCCATTTTTCACCTCCTCTGTGGTATAAAATCCTTTTAATAGGTGCAAATTACAGATAAAATAAACTACAATTAGCTGGTTAAAAGCAAGGGGATTATAGACCTATGTTTTAGAAACAAACTTGTTATTAGCTTTCCTATAATTTATTTCTCACTTTTAAATAGTGAGGTTGCTAGGAACTTCATTAGCAGAAAGTCTGAGGTAAAACTTGCCAGTAGCTGAGCTTAAAACCTCACAATTTTACCTCAGACTTTCTGATATTGAAGTTGCTGGTTGGCTAAAGGGGCGGTCCAGTGTCTAAATAACATCTAACTTACAAACGATCAACCACTAAGGGGCAAGGACATACTTATCTAGCATTATTTTAAGTTAGATCAACTTATGTCTGAATGGCTTTGATCAAATAACTTAAAATTGTGATGAAACAGAGTGCATTTTTAATTCAGTGAGACTAGCGGCAGCAAGAAGAAATGTTGAGTAAATAAAATTGGGACATTTTGTGGTTTTTATTTGAATTACTCTGGGCGGGCGTCTTACCCCACGTTGCCCTACACAGCTGTCCTTGTTGTTTTGCCTTCATAAAAAATTTTAACAAAACAGTTCTCCTGCTGGTCTGAGGCCAGCCGAGAGACATGTAGGTAGGCCACTATCTACATTCCAGTCTACACATAATATAAAATTTTTGATGAGGAACCCTTAAATATGGTTAGTAAAGCTCTGCACATCCACACAGGTGTTTTCAGTTCTCCTGGCTGATTACACCTCAGCTCAGGTTTAAGGTGGGCAGAGCTGTGCAGGGAGAGTTGTCCTGCCCTCTCAGGAGGAGGAGGGAGATGTCAGTCAAACACAGTCTGTCCACAGTCACACAGACCTGACAAGAGGTCCAATGAGGCAAATTAATTAAAATCAACTATGTGGGTTTACCATGGGTTTGCAGTGTTTTTAAAAAAATGGATTCTTGTTGCAGGGACCTTTACAGCGCGCACACACACACACACACACACACACACACACACACACACGCCAACTAGCCCTAACTTGTTGACAGCTGCGTCACTGTCACTGCCACAGTTTCAGCCAGGAATCATCAGGATTTGAGAAAACTAGAAGCAACAAAAAGAAAGCTCTGGGGGAAAAAACAGGACAAGAATACTCAGAGCTTCCTTTAAGGATATATTCCCCAGGGTCCAGCACAATGATAAAAAAGAAAAATGGACACTGTGTAGTGAGTTGGCAGTTCTTGTCAAATGCAGACTTGACATCTTTGTTTGTTCAAGCACCAGTAAGTAGTATGGCAAGCAGTCTCCAGAGAACCATGATCGGCAAAACAGACAGGCAGCAGAGACAGCTCCCCCTAACCCTCCATTTTCTATATCCACATATGGATCCTATCCCAGCATGCACTGGGCCAGAGTCAGGGCACACCCTAGACATGTTGGGCCTTTCCAAAACTGCTTGCTCCTCCCTCTCCCTAACTACTTCCACTCTGTTTGCGCGTTCATGTGGAGGGTCTGCCTCATTGAGTTCCATCCGAAACCAATGAGGGCGGAGTGGTGGCAGGTTGTTAAAACCCTCCAATGCCGAGTGAGCACCGATGCCGGCTTGTTGAAGGTGTGTAACACCCTTTGCTGCACGATGGGGGACCTTTCTTTCAATGTGAGTTCCGTGTGACTTCACCGGTTAACATGTAGAATTAAATTACAATTAAAAAATGCTCTTGTCCGACAGACTATACAGCTGTTGTTTTTATTGAATCATATTTCATCTCATACGAAAATCTTCAGCCAAAACAAAATAGCCTACATTAAATGACAGAATAATATAACATGGCACAACTAAGGGCACAGGGGGATCATGTAACAAGCGACAAAGGCATTGAAGAAAAATAGTTTTTATTCACTTTTACTGTTTTAAATTCTTCAGACTATATAATGCTTCAATCTAATGTTTGATTTATTTTGAAATGTTGTATTTGTGAATGTAGGCCTTTAAATAAGATAAAGAGGTTCAAATAGGTTTTTCTTTTACAATGAATATCAATCTTTTCATAAAAGAATATGATATTTCTTTTTTGTAAATATCTAAAGCCATAGTCTTAAAGAATTTTCAAAAAAATAACCAAAATAATTTGGGTCATAAACAAACATAAAATAAATGAATAAAAGTATTTATACCCTACGTGAGTTAGGGAGCTTGTTTTGGCTGTGAGGCCGACTCCGACCAGAGTTCACTCCGTGTCGAGGGTGGAAGTGGTGAGGGTCTAGTTTCGGAAAGGCCCGTAATGTTTTCCAACCCGCCCTACATTGCTGTGATTGGCTAAGTCGTTACTTCAACGCAGCCCTGTGATTGGAAACAAGTACCACCGCGTTACTGTCTCGCTAGCAACTCTAATGACACTGCTGACAGTTCAAGGTATCTTAATTTGTTCTGAAGTTGTTGCCCCCGTCGCTCTGCACACAAAGAACTAAAAACAAATATTTAAAATTAGAATTGAATTAAAAAAAAAACAAACAATCTACACAGTTAGATTTATACATATATTATACAAAGTAGTGGTATGTTGATTTGCAAACCCGGATAACAGAATGTTCCATGTCACTTATTGATGGTAAGCTGCGGAGGATGCGGTGGAGTTGAGGAGTCTCAGCCTGAGGAAAGAAGCTGTTCTGCAGTCTGGTAGTACGACAGCAGATACTCATGTATCTCTTGCCAGACGGCAGTAGGGTGAACAGGCTGTGGCTGGCTGGGCGGGGATTGTCTTTCAATATTTTTTTTATATTACATTCAATCTTGAACCATCCATCCAGCCATCCATCGTCAACCGCTTATCCTGCGTACAGGGTCGCGGGGGGCTGGAGCCAATCCCAGCTGGCATCGGGTAAAAGGCAGTTTGAACCCACGACCTTCTTGCTGTGAGGCAACAGTATAACCACTGCACCACCGCGCCGCCCCCGTTTGTATTGTATCTAGGGAAAATGCCATGCTTATTATATTAATGTTGGCCCCTCAGAAGTGTCAGTTTGGTAAATTAACTAAATTAAGGCCAGGGAGCACCTGGGAGGCATCCTAAGGGCACAGCTCCAATCACAGCACAGTAGGACGGGACTAGATACAAAATGGGAGGGGAGCCTATCGCAAGACTAGTGCTCTTAAACAAACACATCTCCTGTGTGTACATTAAGAGGCATTACAGGGTGCGTCCTATGAAGGTATCTATGAAGATTCTCAGTCATCCGGGTCATAGTTATCCAACGAAGGTTAAAATCAAGGGCAACTGTACTTGGTTGAAGATACTGGAAGACGATACTGGAAGATTGATAAGAGAGGTCAAGGAAGCATCTACACCACGGTCGAGAAGCCGTCATTGAACAGAGGAGGGGGTCTACGCCACCACTTATCCCCCACTTACAATGCTGTCCTTTCATCACTTCCCAGAAAACTCAACAAACGTAACCTATTGGCCTCAGGTGAAGATACCAACGATGGTCGTTCAGTCTTGGCCACAGGTAGTCTTAACGACTGTAACGACTGTCGTCACAGCAACAAGGAACACTAACGAACCAGCGGTATCGATGACCCGGGCCAACGACCCCACTGAGGTTAAATAGCTGAGTTTCCCTGCCAGTCAGTCAGAACTGAAGAAGTCCTTTGGATGAGGGACGAAACGTCTTCCAGTATCTTCAACCAAGTCCAGTTGCCCTTGACTTTAACCTTCGTTGGATATGATGGTAGGTCCATTTAGAGGATATTAAAGCCAGACTGAACCTGTACTTCCTCCAGAAAGGAGAAGTCATACATTTTAGAGTCTATGCCCCAGTGTTTGCATTTGGGACGCATTTCATAGTGTGGAGCGTTTCATTTAGGTTTGGTCAAAGCAGGTCTATTCAAGTTTGACAATCACTTGTTCTGTAGGTGCTTGACTACTAGTTTAAGATTAACAATAAATAACTGTTAATTAATTAACAATATGTACAGGTTTCCGTACATGCTGCAGTGGCTTTTTCATTGGTCTGGTTCATGTGATGTATTTGCCAATGACTGATGACCAATTGAACATAAATAAGAAGATTTTTCCTGACTGTATGAGGTAATGAGGACTGCATAAAGGTTCCACTAAAAAACTAACCAGTGCACAATAGACTGTGGGTGAAGGCTGTAATGGGTATAAAGAAGCTGTGCTTCTTGACCACATTGGGAGGAGCTTTGGAAACGGGGAAGGCCTTGTTGTTGTTTTATGATATATTCCCACTGAATTGGGATAAAGGGTTTTCAGTTCACCCGGTCTCTATGTCCCATATACAGTAGGCTTGTGCCGATTGGCAATTGGATTTCCTATCAATGATTGAAGGGATTGTTTTTTCGATATTAACAAACTCACTATCAGAACTAAGATGACATAAAAACAGTCTCTACAACCTGCACCACATTGCAAGTTGTAGATTTCCATTCCTTGATTTATTTGTGGCGACACAACACAATATCAACGCTGACTGCAACATTTATTCATTTAGCTGACGCTTTTATCCAAAGCGACTTACAATTGCTATACATGTCAGAGGTCGCACGCCTCTGGAGCAACTAGGGGTTAAGTGTCTTGCTCAGGGACACATTGGTGGATGGGTCATAGTGGGGGATTGAACCTGGGTCTCTCACACCAAAGGCATAGTCTTCTCCATTGCGCCACCACCACATCCTATATACTATTTAATATGAGTAAAATCATAATTCATTGTGGAGCTGCGTGCAGCGCATTGATTCACTCACCACCTCGCTCTCTCTTTCCGTCTCTCTCACAAGCCCAGGTAACAGAGCCGTGTGTTTATAGAAAAAACTACTGCATTCAAGTTAACTCTAAGAAGTTAGTCTATCTATTTCCTTAACATTACGCTGTCAATGTCTGAGACTCACCAAATAAGTTATATAAATAATTCAAATAAGTTATAAGCAAGCATGTAAGGAGCCTAGCTAATAAGGATAGCTTTGTTAACGTTAGAATACAGCTGTGTTGTTGAGGTTAGCATGCTATTAATTACACCCCCACCACACCACACCCCGCGTGTGCGTGGCGCCACAGTTACACAGTTCTGTGGGAAACATTTTATTGTGCATTTACAGATGTTTCTGGTGGTTCCTCTTAAAGCTAAGAAGCCTGTTGCTAACAAGCCTTGCCAATCGGTGATCTCAAGTAGCCATGATAGCAAAGAACGCCCAAGCCTAGTCCCATACCTACATTTAAAGATGCAAATATCACACAAAGGCCCCAAAGTTGGTTTCAGACCTGGCCCTTGCAGTGCTAACAACTGAGCCTTTTCTCTGTTTCTCTGTGCAGAGTGCTTTTAGTCTGTGACACTGTGTCCTTGTTTGGTTATTTTTCAAGCTTTATTAAATATTTCACACTTTAAAATGATTGCAAAGCTGAAAGTGAGACTGCATGATGTGTAACCAATGTCATGGATGATGTTGATCTCTTAGCATTGTCGGTAAGCTGTATCTGTCCTCCTTCACCTTCGGTTTGTTGGTCATTTCAGGCACTTTCTCAAAGTTATCACGATCGTGTCTCTTTTGTTCAGATTGAGTCATGTGTTTTCTCATCTTCTCACATCTCTCTGATCCATCCTTTAATCACTCACTGCCTCCGCTGCCATTTTCCCCTTCTGTCCACTGAGGGCTAACAAATTAATCCTTTCCTGCTCGTGTCACGCTACATTTTGTGACACAAATCAAACCACATCTACACGCAAGCACAAGTACACATTGGAGGTCTACCAATATGGATTTTAATGGACAATATTTCTGAAGCTACCAACAGCCAATGTTTTGTCCCAAAACCTTTAACTTTGACCATTTGAATGTCAGAACATTCCAAAAATAGCCATGAAATCAGCAGTCCTCTCAACTTAAAGGTTAAAGATTTATCACACAGCACAGGAGCTGTGTTCACACAGTGAGCTATGGACATGTAAAATGCACTAAATGAAAATATTTTTTATAATATTTCCCCCCACCAAAAAATTAACATTCCTGCTAGTCAGGGACAAAGAGCCTCTTAATTGAAACCAGAGTGAAGCTGATAAAAACAATGATGAAAAATGAGGTGCATACTTTCATCTTTTAAATTTGATCAAAAGGTCACATTATCTATACAGGTTAAGTTCACTGACATAGTAATCAAGCTGCACCATATCTGTCATACAAGAGGTCGAACACACTCACAAGGCAACATCCAATATTGTATTGTGATAGAAGGGTAACATTGACCCAATCAATCTGAAAGTCAATATATTAATCTAACCATTCATCCGATTCACACAGGGCCACCCCTGCCCCTATGAGGGTGGAATGTATTAATAAAGAAAATGCACTTATACTTCCGTTTCCATCTTTGCACATTGTCATATTATGTTTTCTTCAACAATAAACTTTTTAACAATGTATCATTGATTAATCAATACCATGCCTACCAGGAACTGAAAGAACAAAAGTGACAAAGAGCTTTATAGGCTGTACCAGTATTGTAAGTCACCATAGAGAAATAACTCTTAAATTACCATTTTTCTTCGATCATCATGAAAAACACTAAGGTAACAGCTCCTCGCCGCCTCTAGCAGCGTCCACTAAAAATGATATTAGTGAGGCAGATGCATATCTTGCTACTGATTGTTTAGGGTGAAACACAACAACTCTCTCCCCAGAAAGAAAACCCAACACAATTACTAGATAAGAATGTCGATAATGGACAATTCTGCCAAACTGTGGATTATATTTTTTTAAATCAAATGCCAATGCTTTCTGCAATATCTGCAAATGACATATATGGTATGGTTAAGGTTAGACAATGAAAACACTTGGTTAAGGTTAGGGAAAGACTTCCACTCCTGCACTGGCATTGGAGGTAAATTGTGATTTGAGTGTCGAATATATAGATGTATAGTTTAAATTGGTTTAAATGAACATGATGTCAGGCTGAATGAAACACAATGCCAATTCACTCTGATTATCAAGCTACCTCTAGAGGGCACCAGAGAAAATCTGTTGAGGAAAATGCTGTTTGGACTGCATAGCATTCTCTTTCCATGTATTTCCATGAACTTTTATGCTTTGGGTAACTAGGGCCAAGGAGATGTTGAGCACATTGCCTTTAATAATCCAGACTCCTTTTCTAGCCCCCATGAGCTGGACATGAGCAGAGCTTGAGGGCTGACAGCAGGTCTCGCCCCTCCATCTGCTACTGGGCGGGACCTTCAGTCCCTCTGCAGAGAGGGAGTGAAGGAGGCCGGGAGACAGACTGTAATCTATGAACTCCTCCGTTATTGAAGGCACTCAGACCAAACAGGTCCGGCTGCGTATTGCCTGACCCCGGCCCAACAACTATCCATCCTCATCAAGCCTCGTCCACCTCAGACGACTCCAGCTCTCAGCTTTTGTCAGCCTCTTCACTCTCCTTTAATCTGCTCTCCTTCTCTCTCTCACTCTTGTCTCTGTATCTATTGTCTTTCCTTCATCCATCACTCACAGCTATCACCCCTCTATTCCCATCTTCACTCCACAGCAGGCCATAACTGCCCGGCTCCCTGATCTATGTCTACACAGCATCTATTACATCTCTGCATCTTTTTTATTTTCATCAACCAATCCAATCCAACCATTCACCTGTACGGCCAGTTCGCCCTTGTGTGTTGATGCGCACAGTGGGAGAAGAAAAGCTATAATGCGTCCTTGTCTGTCAATCTCTACAGAAGCCAACAGTGGATGGTATATATATTTTTTATTTTTCACACCTTAAGGCACAAACAGCCCACACCCCACTGTTGAGCACCATAAGCAGGATTACATAAGTGTGATAACTAGCGGAGAGGAGGCTGGGGCGGCAAGGGGATATTAGCTGCTCTGGAGACTGGAGGAGGATAAGGCAGGAGATACCCACCGCAACATCTTCCCTGCTTGGTTGGCTTCCCACGACTGGCTCAGTATCAGCCCACTATCAGCCTGGGGAGGGAAAGAATGGGAGGCAGCGATGGTGGCTCAGAAGAGGAGGAGGAGGACCGAGAGAATAAGACCACAGGCTGATTAGGGAAAGCAACTGAGAAAAGCAGAGGAAGGAGGAAGAGATAGATGGTGGAAAGGTTAGGGGGAGAAAGGGGAGCTGAGAAATGTTCCATCCCTCTGGCCAAAGTCCTGACGAAGCCAGGATAGAGATGTCAGGCCACATCCTGTCTACCGAGGGAAGGGAAGGGGAGCAGGGATCAAGCAGCAGACAATTAGACTTCAAGCCACAGGCCCTTATCCAATCGTATTTCTGCCTTTCTCCTTCTATGCCACTCTTTTGTCTCTCTTTTTATCCCATCCCCACATCTGAGCGTCCCCAGAGCTATCCAATATCAGCACTTGATTCTACTCTGTTTCCACAGAAAATTTCCCGGAGGCCGATCGAGTGTCTCTCCCTGGGCCGCAGAGGGACAGAATACGGTGCCGACCTCACAAGGTCACAGAGCTAGCTTCCATCAGATGAAACCCTAAACCTTCCGATTGCCTCTTTCTGTCCCTCTTTCTCTCTTCTACTTCAGCCAAAGCACTCTTGCTTTTGAGCCAATGCCACACAATTATCCTCACTTTTCACAAATCATACACATTTTCACAGGCTTGATTGCTACTGAAGATGCCATTTTGCTGAGAGCAAGCTAAACTCTGAGACTCATGCTGACCTTTCGCGGGCAGACACAAAAAAAAATCCCCCATAGTTTCTTGAAAGCAAGGCTCGCCTTTCACTATTGTTTTACAGAGACGCAGATACAGTCATTAATCTTACCACTTGAATCTGTGCAAACTGTGCAGCCGATGTATGAACTATAATGTAATCCCCATTTTTTCTTATATAAAAGCTTTTCTACTCACCATTAATCCCAGCATCTCTTCCAATCTCCTTCACGCTGGGTAAACAGTTTTCCAGGTAAACTCCATTGTGATAACAGCTATCCCCCTCACTGAGTTGTGGTGGCGGCTCCCAGCACAAACATGGAGTCTGCATGATGCCACACGGCCTGTTAGACGTGCTGGAGGCCAGACAGTCCTCCAGCCACTGGCACAGCATCTGACAGGCCGCCATGCTGGGGTTGCGCTTTCCCACCACCAGGTACTCTGTTTTGAAATCCCCGTCACCATCCGTGATGGGCGTGCCCACCGGAGGAGGTCCCTTTCTCATTTGGAGGAACTGCTTTCCGGCCTCTAGGAAGGCCACTGGGGCAGAGGTATCACACAGCCTCACCACCTCGTTAAAGCTCTCCATGCCCAGGTAGGTACGTGTGGTCTCCAGGAAGGAGTCATATTGGAAGGTGCGGAGCTGTGACGGCACGCAGTTCTTGGTAGGTTTCGTGACTTTGATAAAAATAGTGTAGCGCCGCGGATCAGGGTTCTGCAGGGTCCAGGAGCAAGGCATGGTGGGGAACACTGATGATGAAAGGAAGAAGCCGAAGAAGCGGCTCTGGACTAAGGTGGAGCAGGAATCAGACTCTGGTCCTGAGGGGGCTGCGTGGCACCAACCCTCCATCAGCAGCAGAGGGGCAACATACAAGAGTAGCACTGTGATAGGCCACCTTGCTTGGCCAGGAATCCGAGAAACAATGCTTGTCATGGTTTGCAGACGAAGGGAAGGAGAAGGTATCATAGGTTGATGGCTGGTTCTGGGCATCAGATGACTCTACTTCCAGCTGTGTAACGCAATGGAAGAAGAGAAGGAGGATGAAGGGGGAGAGGAAAAGGAAGTGGTTAAGGAGGATGGGGAGGAAGGTTGCTCTCAAAGATCCAGCAATCGGCCCATGGCTGCATCAGTCGACCCCGAGATTCACAAGAACCTGTGAAATGGAAGAGACAAGATAGGAATTAGACTTTGTATCTGATCAGACAACGGAATAGGATTACACTGATTTTATTTATCTCTGCGATGAGAAATCTCTATCAGCTGTTACTTTTTGCGTTGTAAACTAAGAGCGAGTGCAGTGACTTGGGCCGAGGAGATCAACAAGATGAACAGAAGCAGATGGAGGGAGGGAGCCCGTGAGTTAGTTATGCTTTTCTTCATTACGCAAGTTCAGATTGGTCTCTTCCTTAGAGACAACTGTTTTCCTCAAATGTCTGTTCCCATATTTCATCTGCCAGCTCGTTAATTTGTCCAATTATATGAATATTAATTCCAAAAAATTAAACACCTGCAGTCATTCATCACTCCACTTTATCAGGGATAAGCCACTGACCGCAACGCCATGATCAATAGTTTTCTTTCTCAAAACAATTAGTTGATGTTTTGCCTTTAAACACACATTCAAAAGAAAATAGCAATATATTTCACTTTTTGGCCCATTTCTTCAATTACACGTCTCTTTTCCATTATATGCAGGGCTGCTTCCCCTTGAGTAGCATTGTCGTTGTAAGTTGTTATAATCAATGTTTCTTTTTTTTTTATGCTATATTGCAGAAAATAGTTTTAGGATGGTTTATTCAGCACAGCTAAATTGATAAGAGGTTTTGGGAAAGTGATTCATTTGAGTTGGGTCATTTAAAAATATGCTGGTATGCAACATTAAAATGCATTCATCAATACCACACATAATTTACACCACCAACACCAACGCCCAGTTCCCCTTAGCACTCTGAGTCAGATGCTTTTTTAGTTTTTTTTTTAGTCCACAACTTAACTGTTTTAGTACAGTCTCACTGCTCTCATCATCTCATTTCTAGCCACAAAAGGCTGCTGTTTTCAGTGAAAAAGATCTGATAAAACTGCTTCGTGCTACCTGCCCCACAGACAGTCAAAGTCAGCGATTAGCTGGTGAAGATAGTGGAGCATTTAGGAGCTGAAGAGCCAGATATTGCTCTCAGGAGTTTTGGGAGATGGATTAATCCAGTACCTCTGATTGGTATCATTTCCAATATACATCCCGTTAAGCAAATTTGTTATTTTCCATGACATACCTGATCCACATGATCTTTGAATATAACGGATTGTGGAAAAGCTAAATTCTATTACTAAAGTAATCGATCAAGGCAGGCGATCTATTCATCTTTTTGAGCCACATTATCCCTGGCCTCATCTCAACTTACATTCTTAATAACAAATGATTCAATAAAGTTCTCCACAGTGAGGTCAACTGATTTTATATTTGGGAAAAGAGACCACGGGCAAAAACTCTATATATCAGGATACTGAAATCGGTCTCCGACTTACATGCATCAGTCAGGTGGGTAAAAACAAGACTCCAAATGAATGATAATGTGGCTCTATGTCTGCTGGATGAGGAAATACGTAAGTGTTTGCGAACATTTTGGCCATATCAACTTTATAAGGTGGAAATATGTCAGCGTTGTGTTTACAGTTTTCTGTGCTGCCCCCAAGTGGTCAATGGTATAAATCAAATGCAGAGGCTTATATATTCAAAGTTTATGGCATAGTAGCAGTTTAAAAATAGTAACAACAAATCATGCTTTTTAAATTGAATAACAAAACCAGTAAGAGTCAAATAAGAGGGTGCTTTGTTGTGACACAGTGGTGGCCCCGCCTACCAAATACATCACACACGGTAGCCAGCAAATATTCCTAACATCAGACAAAACAACAGCCCCACACACTGACAAAAAAAGTGAGCATCGAAATCAGATATAATGTGTTCAAAGATGGTCTAATCAGAGTCCAGCAGAGTCCACCATCCAGGTCTTGAAGAGCTTGGGCTTCTTTTTCCATTGATACCAAAACATTGACAGTCTTTAAGCCAGTGCTCCAGGCTGAAATAATGCCTAAAATTAGTTCCACCTGGCCACAAATCCAAACGACAAGGGAAATGTGGCAGCAACTTTGACAGCCGGCACCACTGGATCCCTGTCCAACTCCTTGTTATAGATTTCAGATAAAACGAACCTGGCGGCAGCATGGCGCTGTGTAGCCAGCACTAGCATAGTGAAGCGTCCCACTGATCAATCATAATGATCTGTAGGCCTGACTGAAAGAGATCGTGTTTGTGTGTATGAGTGCGTTTCTGCGGGGGGGGGGGGGTTAAAGATAAGTCGTCAGAACCAATAAAACACAATCTAAACAGAAAATCCTTCTAAAGCAGGCCTTCAGGGGAAAGTTCACTGTATCGTCTCTGCAGAATGAAGTTTCCTTTCCAAACAAACTTAATTAAGCAAACTTTAATCAAACTGTGCATCTGGCCTTGTCAGCAGGAGCATTTTTTTTTTCTCTTTATTGATAACAAGCTCATTCTGGAAGCTATATCAAACAGCTCAAGACCAAAAATCACTCATACTTTTTGGTCTTTATTCAGTTGTTTCTTTTTACTGGAAGGTACACCTATTTAACAGCAAATTAAATAGTATTATATTAAATGTTCTAATGATGTGTGTACCAATAATATGGTAGTTTTCTTTAAAGCAAAAAGAAAGAGAAACAGACCTTAAGATTATTGGAACCTAAAGACTTGATATAACACAATAAAACGGCTATTTCCACCAACATGCTGGGATGTTTAAGTCCCGACCATCAAAGAGAAGCAAATTTTAAACCACTGACGTCAACACACTGGACCACATGTAGACTTGGATTAGAGCTGCGTCACTAAGCAACACTCAAAATCCTGCAAGAACATAAATTATTGTGTGTTCCTGACTGACTTTGCTCACCATATTTGGCCAGTTTCTTTCTCCCATTACATACTGTTGAGTGCCTTTGGGCTCATTTCACCAAATTCCCAACATGCAAGCTGCAATTTGCAACAGGAGATCGTGTCCGCGCTCTCATTTTGGCATGTTTGGCAAACTTATCTGCAAGTGGCAGTCAGTGCTCGCAAATAGCTTTTGTGAAGCAGGTTCCAGTCCTGAAATTGAAAGATCTGAACCAGACTGGGACAGACTCACTTCAACTTTGTCTGATTAGTCATAACACCTAAACTACATCACAATTGTTTGGCAACAACCTTAATACCACCGTTATGGTTCTGTTAATACTACATTGTGTTTGCATTCACAGTGCTAACACTCTGTATTGTCATAAATTTTGAGCTACATGCAGATATTCCACATAGACCCTCGTGGGCATGGGCAGATGACAGATTTTATGCCACGTGAACCTTCAAGGATCCTTAAGGCCACAGGGAAAGTATAATTAGAAAACAATGCCCACAATCTGTATATTTCTGAAGCTCAAGATTTTGTAGAAAGTCCAGACTGAATGGTTTAAAGAGTTAATTACAATTCCCAAACCTCTGTATATAGAAATACTTTAAATTGAGCAAGACTGTGACTTTTTTGTGTTAGTGAATTAATATTTTGAGCTGTAATTATGTACATGGCTCTGATATGAACCAACCTCCCTCCAGAATCTAGCCAGCTTTGCAGTCTTCTCTTGGGGAATGCAGTGAAAATGTTCCAACAATAAAACAAGCCCTTTGTGAGGCTGAAATAACCCCTGGTATAATTCAGGGGTGTCAATTCCCCAAACCCTAAGCTATGGCAAAGCCCCTGTATCTAACATCACATGCAACCTTTTCTTTTGGTACAGTGATTCATCTTGTCTCATTTTATCTCAGCCCGTCTCACGTCTCACTCTGCCTCTTCCTTTTTCACCCTACCTCGGCCTGGGAGCTCTCTAACTTCACCGCATACCAAATAACATCCAGGGGAAAGTACCAAGTTCTCCCCAGACAAGCCTGACAGTAATGAAATGAATAGAGCTTTAACAGAGGATAAAGAGCTGCTCTTTATTGACAGCTCTGCCTCATTTATTGCTAGACCCCCCACACACCTCCTCCTCCTCCTCACCTGCAGCAGGGGAGTCTGATCGTGAAACATGCAGCACTCCATTGGAGCTTCCTGTTCATGTCACGCCTCCCATCATTGCCAACACCAGGCACTGCCCCCCACCTCCCTACCTCCAACCCCGAAACACACACACACAAAGACACCCATCGTCCTGTATCGATCTATCATGTTTGAGAAGCTAACAGATGGAGATCAGCTATTAACACACTACTCTGCTGCAGAGGACAACAGGATATGGGAGTGAAAGAAGAGCCAGAGCTGCACAGTGGCAGTTTGCTGAATGAAATCTGACCTGAAGATTAAACTTGATGTTCGCTGTCAATTAATCAATGCTACTCTTTGAATCTCTGTGGTTACACGTTGTATTCTGGTTTTTGAAAGGCCAGCAGGCGCCAAGGGCTGCAAGATTTCCCCAGCTCACAAAATAACACTGAGCTCTGGTAATTCCAGGCTTTTCTAGGTGGAGCACAGAATCTAGCATGGGTGCTAGTGAGTATGGCATATATAAAGGCAGACACAAACAAAAGACCTTATGTGTAGAATTTGTGCATGATTATATAATCTTTCAGTTTCTTCCTGATGTGTTTTCTTTGGAGAAAATTTAGATAATTTGTCAGTGAAAAGTGGTCTAGTGTGTGCTGATTCAGCCCATTCATTCTCATTGTCTGTGGGTGGAGCGATTCTCAAGGAGTGATTCAGTGATTCAGTATTGCACTTCGAAACAACTGGGGGAAAACAGGTCAAAATTGGTGCAGCAGTGGCCGAGATATCCTAACTTTTAGTCCCTAGCGTGGCTCGCACTCCAAAAACAGAGTATCGTTCTCTTCTCGTAATCCGAATGGGCATCTTTCATTAGACCCTCCCTTGGGAAGTGTTTTTTTAAAAACTTGAACAACGTCAAAACCTGAGTTTTGACATTGTTCATGAGATGTTCAAACAACAGCAGTTTATTCATGGAGCTGCTGTCCATGTACTCAGTTGCCTGGGCACATTCATATTCAGACTGAGGAAGTTCTTCACTGGGTGGGGATTTTAGTATTCTGTAGCTGTGGAATTATTCATTCCTTTCAGCCTATGGCTGGAACAGCAAGCAATTAAAAGAACAAAGGTGTTGCATTAGCCAGCAGCCTAAAAGCATGACTCCATGTAAACATGCCCAACAGGCTGGCTCTGTGAGCGAGTCAGAACAATGGCCCAATCACAGAGAAGCAACAGTCCCTCAGAAAGAGTTGTAGAGGGAGAGAGAGATAGAGCCAGAGACAAAGAGAGCACTGATGAGAAAATGATAGAGTCGCATGACGCATCACTTCTCACATCAGCAGCACCAGGATTACAGGCTGATTAGCAGAGTAACACAGGGACCTGCTGCCACACTGCCATCTAAACTACAAGGCAAAAAGCCACAAAGCTGCAAGACGCAGACGAAGTACAAATTGCTCCACTGTATCATCAAATGATTTCACATGCAAAGGATCCACTCCATAAGGGTAGCCTGATATAAGTTGATGAAATTATATTTTTCTTTAAAATCAGATGTGCTCCAGTAAATCACTAGTCCTCACAATAAACACAGGTCCAACGGTATTAAATCCTCTACAAAATGTACAAAAATACTAACCTTAAAATGTTGCATGTGTTAAATAACCAAATGAAAACAACCATAGACTGTGTGAACTGATAACTACATAAAGGTTCATCAGTGTTGCCAGCCTGAGAAAAGGAAAATCTGAAAATGCAGCATGAGGGTCTTGGTCTGTTATGAATACATTCTCCCTCCCAAGTCGTCGCATACAGACGCTTGGTCAAGAGCCCTTGGCCTTACTTTTTAACACACTAGGCTCTGCAGTCAAGTTAACAACAAATATGCTAGTCTGGTCAAGTTAGCAATAATAAATCTGCAACGTCCGGTTAGACTTTCAAAACAAACACATGGTTAATGCTGTGAAACGCTTGCCGTTTGGTGAGGTTTAGGCACCAAACTACTTTGTTAGGTTTCAGGAAAAGTTTATGGTTTGGGTTAAAACACAAGTTAAGTTACATAACTAAATTTATTTATTTAATTTACGTAACTAACATAACATTTGTCATTTACGTATGTACATACTGTAGCTTAACTTTTTCTGAAGTCCAGAATTCAACGTTGACCCCTGGTTTCCCACGAGAAATGAACACTGCTCTCTTGGGTGAAAGTCTGGTGTTTGTTTGTTGCTCTTTATACTATATCCCCTGACACTTACCTGACATATGATGCTTGTAGCGTTGAACATTGTCGCTAAAGGGCTTTTCAGTGCGTTTAAAAAATTCTTTTCATTGCATACTTTACATTTTCACTGACATTTCCAAACCCAAGCTGTTCAGTTTCAAAATTTAGGGCAGTGGTCCCAACATTGGCCTTGAAAAATAAACTTATCCAGTAATTCATACATTACTTTGTCAAGACAAAAGTCATCAACAAATATTTTTGGGGGTCTTGGCGAAGCGTCCATATGTGATGATCAGGTTGAATATGTCCTTTCCTGTATTAAATGTATTGCGTAACATAGCCATTGATTTTTGAAGGTCACCTCCTGTTTCTTTACACACTTTTACTAAAGACACAGAGACTGAGCTAATGGATGTGTATCTGCAGTGAACTGAGTGTGGAGGGCAATACTGATTTGCTGCTGTGTCACTTTTAAACTTCTGAGGAATTATCCAACGAGGCAACCTTGACGAACAAGAACAAGACATTGAGGTAATCATTCCATTGGCTTTTTAGGTGCCTTATTCACTTCTTCACTCACTGCACTGTTAAAATCAAAATACTATTATTATGCCTTTCAATAGGAACTTCGCAGGCTTGCCTGGATTCTGATGTATGCCATATTTTTATCCAAATGAGTACTATGTAGTGTGTGGGGGTGAAATTCACAGTAAAAATGTTGATGCACAAATTTGTAAACATGTAGCGCTTCCAAGTAAATGAATACTCACATCTTAAGTCAATAGCATGTTTATACAATTCTTTGTATAGTTGTGTAATATTAAATAGATTTTTGTATTATTATAGTTCTAACGCTGTGTTTTTGCAGTAAGAGGCCTCATAGTAGGGGGATGTAGACAACATGGAGAGAGGGGGGGGAGAAAGAAATATGGGATGCAACAAAGGATCCAGGTAAAGTCAAACTAGGGATGCCACTAGGGACGCGCCAAATCACAACAACAGTTATCTCACAGCGCTTTTCATAAAAGAGCAGGTCTAGACCGTACTCTATGATGTTATTTACAGAAGCCCAACAGTTCCCACCAAGAGCAGCACTAGGAGACAGAGGCAAGGAAAAACTTCCTTTTAAGAGGCAGAAACCTCGAGCAGAACCATGGCTCGACCGGTTGGGGTGAAGGGGTGAAGGAGAGAGAGGGGGG
>NC_060152.1:32339054-32394327 GCF_021292245.1 Micropterus dolomieu | reverse complement strand
GGGGGGGGGGGACATAGAGAGAGAGAGAGGGATGTAAGGAGAGAGAGAGAGGAACAGAGAGAGAGAGGGATGTAAGGAGAGAGAGAGGGGAGGGAGGCAGCCTACACAATATACACACACAGGTACAGACAGTAAAGGTGATGTTGCTATAGACTGAATAAATAATGGTACAGATATTTATAGTAGTGTTAATGATAATAATCGTAATGTTAATGATTATAATAACAATAATAACAATAGGACTAGCAACAATAGTCGTTGCAGCAGAGGGTGTCGAGCAGGAACACGGGGGCAGCAGGTGACCCGCAACCACAGATCCAGACTCCACAGCTCCAGAGCCAGAAAACCTGCAGGAAGTGATAGGAGGAGAGAGGAGAGAGACGAGAAAGCACAAGACTACCAGAAAGGGGAGAAGTTGTGTTAATAACATGCAATAATGGGATGAGGTTGCATACAGAGGGAGAGAAAGTAGAGGAGAGAGGAGCTCAGTGCATCATATGGTGAGATTGTAAACCACTAGGCCACAGGGATGCCTGACTGGAAGTGCTAGCTAGCTACGTTCGTGATAAATGTGTTGACAGCCCCCCGAAGCCCCGACCCTTACCACAACCATCAGAAATGTTAGAACCTAAACCTCAGTCACTGAATGTATGCATGTCGACCGGCTAACCCTACCTGTTAGCACATCGGCCGTGAGGAGTTTACTTGGCCTCCCTTGTGTTAATGCAACGTAGGAAACGGGGGCATTTCGTACAGACGCTGAAGGGTACCTTTAGCGTAAAATCCTTACGCTTTGTCACGCTGTCTGAAAGCGTCAGTTATGGCGCATTGAGATGAGAATGTGTTGGACACATTGATCCTTATAGGTCATGAAATAGTTTTTTTAAAAAGTGGTTTTAGTTAATTAGTTTGGTTTTTTAAGGAGGCTGGTAGCTGTAATCAACTGGGATTCACAACACTAACAGTGGATTCTGATTACAGCAAATAACAACAACAAAGAAAGAAAAAGTATGATTTAGTTTAGTGTGTCCCAGTGTGCCAAAAGATCACTACATAACTTACTTTTAATGAAGCTCCACAGCTATGAGGACGTGATCAGTGAAAAAAAAGTAGTGTATTTATCCATGGCATGGAGAAACAACACAGGCAGAAAGTGTTTGATACCCAAGAATATTTTATAGTTTGTCAGTTGAATTCAAATCAATCATCAAAGCAGTCCTTACTCTGAATGTGTAAGTGTAAATCCAGCAAAGCAAAGTTCTCTTCCGTGACAGTTGTCTTGAATCCACTCAGTACCACATATTTTCCTCCTCTTTGGAAACACATGAATGGAATCCTGGATTGACGTGAGCTAGAGGGTTAATGGAAAAAGCAAGCTGGAGGAATACCGGCAGGGTCTTTTCTCGACAAAGTGCTGCTGTTTCTGTACAGCTGCACTCTGATAGCTGCAACAACCAAACCTGCGATGTCTCGCAAGGCTCCAAAATTAAACAGATAATCATCTGTCTCTGCTGATGAATGTGTTTACCGTGGTAAATGTCAAAGCCTTTCTAATAAGCAGAGGGACGTCACACAAACACACACACACACACACACACACACGCTCACTATTATTCGGATATACATTTCATTACAGCTCCCACAGAGCTCAATGGGAAGTCTTACAGTGTAAGTGTCAAATGTTTAATTGATGAGAACAGACTTAGACTAAAGTGATAAACAGTAGTGGATTTTAAAAGAAAAAAAAAACATGCACAATTTAAAATCCGCAGACTGTTTTATGTCAAGTAATAGGTTTGTCCCTGTATATCTATCTGTGCAAGCAGAGCACAGTTGGCTTTACAGACAGTGTGTGTGTGTGTGTGTGTGTGTGTGTGTGTGTGTGTGTGGATATAGAAATCATACCAGCATTGTGTAGGAGGAAGTTACTTTACAGTTAAAAAATCTGCCAGGCAACCTGTCTTATCTTCAAATGCCTTCCAACCATCCAATGATAGTTGATACCTGACATGTACTGTATAATGCCAGGAATCCACTCAGTCCAGCTACGGCACGTTATGGGTGTCCCACTGTTTTGATGCTTCCATAGCCCGGTGTCAAAGTCCACTGGAAGCGTCTCCGAAGCATTTCAGCAGTGGAGCGTGCAGCCTGCCGCACGTTATTGACTTGTTATTAATTTGTCCTTTTTGTGCTAACTACTACCTTCGTCACAGCTCTCTGTGACCCCGTACGCTCATAAACAAAACTTACCTGTTTCTTTGCTTGTATTGCAAACCAGCTATGTTTCCAACAGCAAAAATGGCATCACAAAGTGTAGAGGATGTTATGGGCAAGAATGACTCGAGAAAAAAAGCCGATGCTACATTAATGTTTACTGTACTTCAGTTCTGTTAATTAGTATTTTGCTTCAAAATTACGTACGTAGTTATTTTTTACCCAAATCATGATCTTTTGCTAACCCTAACCAAGTAGTTTTTGTGCCTAAACCTAACCAAATTGCAATGTTTTGAAACTATAATAACGTGCCGTTTCACAATGGCGATGTTTCGAAACGCTAGTGTTTTATTTTGAAAATCTAACCGGACTTCGCATATTTACTGTTGCTAACTTTACTGGACGTCACATATTTGTTGTTGCTAACTTGACCGCGTAACCATACATGTCTATAAATGACACTAAATGGGTACCTAGGGCATCGAAATGTGTGAAAGAATGTGTTGAGAGATACATGTTTTTGGAATGTGCAGCGCCCCCTATGGGTCTAGCTCATAATGCTTGGACATGCCTATTTCCAAAAGTTAATGTATCAAGATTTATCATGATAGCACAAATAGTCTATTGAGTTAAGACCAATTTCCTGCTAAGCGCTGCCCTTTGCAAAGTTTTTTTCTCAGTTTTCTCAGTTCCACAAGGCTGTATACCAATTAGCTGTTACTTATAGCCCCACCACCAGGCCGAATGGGGTTATATTTATTGTGAAGCATTTGCACATCATGGGGCAAAGTTTCATGTCTCTAGCTCGTTCCAGCTCTCAGCAAATTGAGCGACAGCATAACAAGTTTGAACCCTCATAATAATTAAAACGATAATAATATTGTTCAGCTTGCTGACTCTAAATTAAGCTTTGCAACTGGTGGCAGTCAGCCACTGCTGCAAATGTGGCCAATGCAAGCCATATAACACAAACAAGACCAGGATGAAAAGGTGAAACAAGATGTAGAGGGGGCCTAGGTCAAATGGAACACGCTATATTACATCCCTCACTTTAGTACCATTCTACTGATGGTGGTAAAGCATCATGAAATGTGCCAGAAGAAAACTGATACTCTAAGCAAAGATGGATGAAAACAAAGCAGGTTTTTAGATTTAAAAAGAAGGAAATGTAATTTGAACTGTAGCTATGTCAAATATTGTGTCAAAATCTTTACGGCAAAAATAAGTTTCTCAAATAAATAAATCTCTCCATTAGATTTCGATTATCCTTGTGTTGGTGCAACACAAACAAGGAGGGCAGCACAGATGTCCACAGTTAACTTCTTGGCAATCTGGCCAGGAGTCTGTTATCCTGTTATCTTTCTCTTAAGTGTTGGACAGATAAAACCAACGGACAGACTGACACTGTCATCCTCATGGCGGACTAATAGTGGAGCAGAAAAAATTCTCTGCTGTCAGTCTATATCAGTCAAAGCCCGCAGTGTGGGGTGCAGACAGCAAACAGACGTCAGCATTGTTTACAGCACTGTAACTCTTGAGCCACTAAAGCACAATGAGTGTAATTGAACATGTCTATTATTAGGTTTACTGTACAGGCTGTGTATACTGTGGGAGTTGAGCAGCTCCAGTTGCACGCTGCTCTGTTCTTGAGTGTGAAATGAATTAAGAAACACGGGGACACGGAGAGCAATTATCCCATACACAACAGCCGATAGCTGCGTGGAAGTGGATACAAAGTTAAACATAGTCTTAATTGGATTTCACCAAGATGAGAATTTATGACATTTGTAACTTCAGATTACAGTCTTTCCACATACAGCACAAGTGGTTTTACAAACACATTAATGGGCTGATAATGACGAACAGATCCACAGTTTTTTTTTTGATTTCTAACACTGGAGGCTGCAGTCACAGCAGTGCTCTGCCCGCAGCCAGAAGAAAAAGCAAAGCGAGATTAGAAACATGATGCATGTGCCTGTATGTTTGTGTGTGTGTGTGTGTGTTTCTGTGTGTGTGTCAGTGTTATCACTCCCTCCTAATACGCCTATCTCTCGGTAGGGATGTTACTGATGGCAATGTGATGGTCCTTTTTTCCACTAGCGCCATAAGTCTCTGTATAATGGCCGCTTTGTTCTACGACGTAATCGCATTAATATGAAAGGCAATTGCTCTGGAAAGCAAATCAAATCAAGCCAGATCACATTCAGATGAAAATGAGTTAATCAGAAAAGCTATGTGTTTGCACAAAGGGAAGGGGATTAAAACTGAAAGAGGACATCATATGCAACTGGCTGCTTTCAAATGCCATTTCAGCTCTGTTCCAGCCAACTGTAAAATACATTTTACACAAACCTTTGAATTCCCATCATTTAGACTTTCAATGTGCTTGCATCAGTTAGACTAAAGACGGCTCCTTTATTACTTCTTCTAAAGTTAAAATATGCATCCACAAGGGAGGCTGAAATGGTATTTGAAGAATTTGTTAGGATTGATTTGTATCAGAGCGCTACGCAGATCTGGTTTTCTAACCAGCCGGCTCCCACAGTTCATTATATTAAGCCTGCCACAGCCCACAATTTACATTTAATGCCGGTTCCCATTACAGTTCACCAAAAGACGTATTAGTCTTGATTATAAAGCTCTATGAAAGAAGTTCCATCTGCATCTGCCATTACTATGATGGCCTACTGCATATATTTTAGACACAACAGGGGACTTTCTGAATAATAAAACCATACACTGCATGGAGCACAGATGCTTTCATACGAGGCTGACCAAGAGAGCACTTCTGCGGCGTAATACAGTGCATTTTATGTGAGTTCTATGGTTGCTAGTTGATTTATTCACTCATTATGTCATCCCAGTCAACATGTGTGTAAAATCTGGAATCGCCCAATTCATTCTTTTATATATAAATATAAATATATATGTTTTTATTTCTTTTTTTAGGGCTTTTTTTGCCTTTATTTGTGACAGGACAGCTTGAGAGTGACGGGAAATGTGGGAGAGAGAGAGGGGACAACGTTGCAGGAAAGGGCCAGGGGTCGATTCAAACCGTGGTTGCTGCAGCCTTTGTACACGGGATGCACGCACTAGTGATGAGTGATGGCTAAAAACCTCTTTTGAGGTCAATGACCTTTGAATCACCTATTAAGTGTCATCCCCCTCTGTTGCTGACTTATGGTGTTGAATGATTTTATAATAATGTAATTTAAATTACATCTGCGTGACAATTCTTGAGTTACGGCCAGAAATGTGTCTTGTGAGGTCTCAGTGACCTTTGACCTTTGACCACCAAATTCTAATCAGTTCATAGTTGAGTGGACGTTTGTGCCAAATTTGAAGAAATTCCCCTCAAGGTGTTCTAGAGATACGGATACTGGCAACCTGAAAACATAATGTACCAGCAATAGCTGTGGCCCGAGGATATAATATAAATTTGAGGCACAAAAGAAGAAAATTCTCCACTCGAGCTGAAATCCTTGCTTTGCTATTAAAGACATTTTTAGCAACACTTTTTGTTTCTATTCAGCTTTTCTAATTCAGTTGAAACAGTATTCAGTTTTACAACCACTTTGTATGCTGTCATTTGTGATGTGTCTCTTTCATGGCTGCCTCCACATCAATAGAGAGCAGCTTCCTGATCTGCTGCAGGTTAAGTGCTGTCGAGTGGAGGAGCAACATGAAAATCATTCTATCCATTACACCGTCATTAGCCATGTATGGGAGTAGGATTACATGATGAACCTGTTTGTGCCAAATGCATTTTATTAATCACCTCCTAATGCAAACATATGCACAATTATATGCACACACTCTCTCTCTCTCTCCCCACACACACACACACACACACATCATAAACAATGTGTATGTGTGTGAGTCCAAAAAGATACATCACACATTTCCAAAACAATGTTGTGTGTGGGTGTGTGTATCACACCCACACACAACACACAAAGGGCAGCAATGACTCAGTATAATAGCCATTTGTGAAAATGACCTTAGAGAATGACGCGGCGACACATCATCTACACATGACCTCACAGTCTGATACAGACTCACACGCACAGACGCCTCTATAATCCTGTCGACAGCTAAACAACACCTCAACACTCAGCTCTATATTGGTGCTGTGGATGAAACTAATGCCTTCATAAGATATTCTCAATTTTCATTATGCTTTCTTTATAATTCTGTTATCTGTATATTGTATTTTATTTTAGTTATAATAAAAAAAAAAATGTATTAGGAAGTAAAACCCACTGTTCACATTTTAAGATATTACATAACCATAGCGCTGGATTGATGCAATCATAAAAATTGATTCAGCAAACTATTTTTAAAATCATCAGTGTACTAATTCCAAAAAAAACAACATTATATCTGCGTCTAGCTTCAGATCTGTGGCACTCTGCGCCATGCAGACAGCAACATGATGTCCTGGAGAAGCCTATTCTTCCTTTGTTATGCTGTTGTCGTCATGCATCACTGTGATTGGCTCAGCTGTTTCAGAGCAATAAGACCAGTGATGTGACCGGCTGAAAGTAGATTTATTAATCACCACACCCTCTGAATCTATATTCACCTTCACTCTGCCCTTTTGCACTTTGTTCTGCTGAACATACATGGACCAAATTGCAGGTGTCATCTCCGTGACCCTCACACAGTCCTTGAGCCCAAAACCTAGCACCAAGTCTCGTTAAACCATAATTATGATTAAGCTTTACCATAGTTTATTTGCATGATGTACAGTCATCCTCAAACCTTAACCGTACCCTAGTTGCCATGTCAGAACATTGACATGGGACATTGTCCTGATGTCTTTGCAGAATCATCTAATATCAGTGTTGTGTCTGGCGATAGGGTTGGGTTGCCACAAGATCAGCTGCTGGAGCAGCTGAGAAAACATTCTGGAAAAAATCCGCCAACAACAATTAGAAAATAAGTTGAGAGGAACAGACGAGGTAGGGTGCGGGGTCAGTAAATAAGGCTTCAGCACCTCTTGGATCCCAGACCGATGGAATCTTACAATTTCTATTAAAATCCAAACCTGTGTAATTCCAAAATCATAGGACTTCAAAAACCCCTTTTACCGTACACCTCTGTGACAAAGAGCAAAAGAGTCAGTTAGAGTGAGAGAAAAACTAATAGTGGAAGCAGCAGACTGTGTGTGTGTCTTCATGACAGTGTGAGATTCAAAATGTGCCTTCACACCATTACGCATCAAAACGCTCAGAGCAGTATGAAAGAGCATGTGAGAACAAAACTGTGTGTTGAGCGAGCAGACATTCTGGCTAAATTCCTCCTCAGACTATTTCAGGCACTGAAATCAGATTTCACAGGTTGTGTTCCCGGGGTTTTCGAAGGCTCCTGTCTATTTTGGGTTGAGGATGAAGATGAATCACTGGAATTCACTGATGGACAACGGAGGAAGCCTGTCACACACAATCAGCTGGTAAACACCCTGGGAATCAGCTTTTGTGACTACACTTGTTCAGCAGCCACGTACTCACACACACCCCCTCACTCAGGAACACGTTTGTCTTACTACAATTATATCCTAACCTTTACCCCTAACTTTTACTGCCACATACCTATCTTTACAAACTTTTATTGTAGTTTTGCCCATCATATCGAGCAGTAACTCTGTACTTCCAGACTTTATTGACTGGGAATATGACGATTCTCAAGGAGTTTCATGTGGCGTCCACTAGATAATATAATCGGATTTTCTTTAAGATAGATTTATTAATAGTCATCTGATTGCTTGTGTTGTTTATTCTAACACTGTAAAGCTGTGTCTAGCAGTGTCACCACCTCCTCTGGTCTCCTCAAAGTATTCAATGACTAAATTATTATCATAGCTGATGTACAAGAAATAATGGCCAAAACCAAAAAGAAAGGGGAAAAAAAACGATATCACCGTTCTCACAAGACTCATAGTGGTTTGACATACAAGCTTGGCCTTTACTAGTCCCTGCGGGTCAAGCTTCAGAAATTCCATGATGCAACTCATTAGTGTCTTCCTGCCTTGTAATTCCCAGAATCGCCACACTCTCAGTTTGTAATGCAAGCTTTCTGTTAGGAATGTGTAGTCTGCAAGCTGATGATGTCATAGCGATATCATCAGGGTTATTTTCTCAACATGACAAAGCTCACCCAGAGCCACAGAGGACGGCGTACAACTGATTCCCCAGGCTGAGTAGCACACCAGCAACTGGTAAACTGATCCTATTGTTTAAAGTGTTCCTTAAATACAAAATTATACAAATCCCTCTCAACTAACAGCTCATGAGTGTTATTTTAGGATTCTACCTCTAACTCTCCTTTAATTGAAACTTTTAAGGTTTGAATTCAGACCTGTAAGGTTTCAGAAGTGAAGCGTGTTTGTGTGTGTGTGCGCACGTTTGTGAGTTCAGAGAGGAACAACGTTAACCTGCTCCACTCGAGCACAGCGATGAGGAGTCTGAATCCAGGCTATCACTGTAAGACCGAACACAGAAACCCAAACAAACAAGCAGTCTGTGTAGTGGTGCTCCAGAAAAGAGCTCCACTAATCGTCAATGATGTGTTGGTGAGACTTGTGTTGTGCACTGACGAAGCCTGCTGCTGTGGTTGAAACCAGGCTTGTGTACCACTGGAAAAACAAATTAAAGGAACAAAGCCAGAAATAAACAAGTTTTTTTTTGTTGAACTGGAACTTTGAAACTTTACGTGGAAAATGAACGATGAAAGCTAAATTTGGCTGTTATTTTTTGTAGCTGTCAGTTCAGTTGAAATGTCTCGAAAACAATAAATCTACAGTACAAAGCGCTGAGAAAACACCTTCATTGCAACAAATATGCATTGCACATGACACTCCCACAGTACCAGTATGTACCTTCTGTCTAAAGACTTTCTGCACCCCAGGTCATAGGGCGGTAATGCTATTGTTGTTTTTGCATACATTTTGCACAGGAACAAAGAGAGCCTGAGAAAACTATTTGCATTGATTTATTTTCTATTCCACTTTCTTTTCATTGGTCTGCAGTGGCAAAACTCCAACTGGACATGAGGATGTTGAGTTCAACCAACTTAACCTTAATCTGACAGCTTATATTGTTACGTTGGCCTCAGTCTGATGACTCAGATAATTCACAAAACAAGCTGTGGAACAGGTAGCCTGTGAAACAAAGACAAATCCATGCTGTTGCCTTGTTTGCGATCACATAAAGCCATTAAACTGAACATGTCCTTTACTGCTCAAAAGTAACAAAAACCCTCGGATAAAACTACCTCCTCGGTTCAGTATGTAATTTTGTAGTACTCGTGTATATCAGGCTTAGAAATAACATCTGAATTAAAAGTGCGCTGAAAATATTTAGTTATAGTTTTAGAGGTTTGGTAAGGAGCTAGAGGGGAGTCTAACAGAAGACAGAAGACAGTGAGGCAGTACAGACCTGCACTGTCCTGTGGTTGTCAATCAGCTGGTGTGTCTGTGTGTGCGTACGTGTGTGTAGAGGTTTCCCAGGGTTGAAGGGCTCCATTGAGACGGGCTCCCCTCCTTTCCTCTCATTGCCATGCAAAGGGGACCAGCTGCCTACACTTGGCCATGACGGCTGAAATATTTACCACTCTGTTTACCGGGGAGATACTGACTGACAGCACCCCCCCCACCACCACCACACCAAAACGCCTCCTTCTCTTTACCTAAAACTTCATCCCTCGTCTGTCTGATCTTCCTGTCAGCGCTGGCTCCGAGCCTCTTACACTGGTTTTGTCGATAATAGACTCACTGAGTGACATATTTTAATCCTGTCCCATTCTAATGATATTTGCTGCCCCTCCCCCCCCAGTGTGTCACCCACTATCAAAATGTCACTGAGAGATTTACAAGTGCATGAGCGGCCAAACAAAGCTTATTTTAGTCTGTGACTTTAGGGCAGGGAAAAAAATCCATATATACTACAAATCAATGTGGGGAAATTTATGGCTGGCACCTGTAGACTCAAGATTGCAAATGGCTCGCATGCACACAAAAGAATAAATGACTTGGATGGATTTGATCTATGTGTATATGTGTGTATGTGTGTGTGTTCCTCCTCAGTCAATCTTTGTGGTTTGTAATACGTGCGGAAAAAGAGGACAAGAACGTTATCTCAAAGCAACAACTTGAAAGTTCTGCGATTAACTTCCTGTGTGTTGATGTAGTGTTTCTAGTTGTGTTTGAATTCATAATATTTCTCAATTGAACGTTTCATTTCCTTGGACTGCCAACATCAGTGGATTTGCTGCTATGTTAATGAAAGGACTGTTTGCATGTAGTTCTTTAAAGAAAATGCAATGTGATGCTTTTTTTTTGCCCTGCATACCTTTAACAAGAAAATATAAAATGTGGCATAAATGTACAGTATATTTTATTATTGCACAACACACAAAACATTACATTTAGTTCAATTGGTAGAAACCCATGACTGTGATAATTAGGAGTGGGAATCACCAGAGGCCCCACGATACGATATTATCACGATATTTATGTTGCGAATCGATTTTATTGCGATTTTAAATATATTGAGATATATTGCAATTTATTACCTTTTTCCAACTTCCAATTAGGTCCCTAAAGTCAAACTTTTGTCAACATCTGTTTATCTAAAAAGATACATTTCTCTGTTTGTTCATATCACTTTTTCAGTCCTCTATATGGTCCTGTTAAGTTTTCTAGTGGACTAAAAAAAGCAATAGATTTTATTATTCTAGAACCAAAAAGGTAAAACTCCCATCTTCAATTTATATAATAAAATATCGATACTTGGCGTCCGTGTATCGATACAGTATTGCCATGGCAAATATCACGATACTATGCTGTATTGATGTATGATAATGCTTTAGTTCTTCACAGAGTTTGTGACCTTACTGTCAACAAACCCCATGTGCAGAACAACACAAACAGTGAAAAAACAAGTACTGTCTGTGTATCTAAAGCCTGATATATCTTCTTCCTCTGTGCCATAGAGCTCCATTGTTGTCCAAAACCTATTAAAACCACATCAATGAGACACACTGTTACACCGGGTGACGTTTTATTTTGACTCAGTCCTACATACACCATCCTGCTGCCCTAAATACTTACTAGAGCACCAACTGTGGATTAATCTGCTGCTGAAAAGGGTCCCCAACAAATGCACTCTTTCGTCCTGTTTGAGAAACTTTGCTAAAAACTACAGTGCCCTGCAGTTCCAGGAAACGACTGAGCCTTTATAAAAAAGGAAACTATATATTTAGATTTTGAAAATAAAACTATAAATTACTACTAGCACATTGCTAATCTAAATATAACAATGTCTCTTTTTTAACAGCTATTTCCATGTGTGTTATAGCTTTACTTATCTTTTCTGATGTGAAACTCTGGCAAAAGGACATATGCAGACACATGAAGAAATGAATCACAGTAAAACACAGTTACCAACTATGTAATGCAAAACTGATAATCAAACATAACGAGTGCCGTGGCCTTGCGACGACTGCATTTGGTGGAATTGGGAGTATTGATTGGGCTCCATGTATCAGTGTATGTATCAATACATCTAAAGTTCTAAGGAGAAAACACACAATTAACTTTTAATTATTGGGATTCTGACAGGTTGTTCGTTTTGGTTGACTATTATAAAACTATAGAATAATGCCAGCCTTTTTTCCTTTCTCCATATTCCACAACGACATTTATTACAATAAATAAAGCATGGAAAAAGTTAAGGCTGAAACAGTCAAATTGTTGTTGTCGTATTTTTTAATTAGATGAATAACATCACATATTGTCGTCTGTAATTTTATATTGAACGTATGAATACTGAATGCATTTTTTCCTGAGGTGAGAAAGCAGTTTTGTCTGCCCTGAGTGTTGTCTGCAGAGCTTCATGTCAGCCACAACAAACAGCCTGAGAGACCAAACCCAGGGTAAAAAAAAACACAAAATACACTTGTTTATTATAGCAAGCTGTACTTGTAATTACCACTAGGAGGCTGGAATGAATGCTTCTTCTCAGTTGTTAGCTAAGTTTCACTGTAAACCTGACACGACACAAGATTCTCAGTATCTATTTCTTTTTTATCTTTGTCATCTCTTTCTCCGTCCCTCTATCTATATCCCTGCAGTTGCCGTCTATGCCACACTCTTTTTTTTAAACGCCTGTGGGGTGTTGGTGTGATTCCTCAGTGCAGAAGTGAAAAAACATGACGTGCCTTTAGGGCACAATTACCCAATGCCAGCCACTATTACTGTGGTTCCTCTACAATCATTCCCTGAGGGAAGAGGCCGAGAAGCCCACACAGCACCTCCCTGCCCCCGTGAGTAATGGATTTATGATATCCCCTTCTCCATATGGAGCCATTGGCCACATATACATAAACAACTCACACACATCTTTTGAGCATTTCACTTCACTGCAGCCATATGCTTATAACTCTGTCTGACTTTTTCAGCCAAACCTGTCCTAAAGCATTTGTCTATATGGGGCTATGCACACAGCTTTAACAACTCAGCATGTAAGGATGAAGACTGAGAGAGAAGAAGACAATCATCTATAAAATGGCTTAAGAAGAAAAACCCATCCTTGGATCTTTATACTGCTGTACATCAGTGTATGAGGTTTAATGCATTCCAGGATTTCTTGTGATAAAGTGCAGTAATTTACCTCGTGATCTACCATTCATTTTCAAGGTCCACTTTCAAGCAGTGAAATGCCAGATATCGGCCCAATTAATCAGGCTGCATTCTAGCAATTTTGAGATCATCGGCATCAGCCGATACCTGCATTCACAAGGCCAATTTGTCATCCATCCATATCCATCCATCGTCAACTGCTTATCCTGCATACAGGATCTTGGGGCAATATATCATCCTAAATTATGCAAATCTAATCTAAACCATAATAATGGAATTATACATTACTTTTCTTTGTTTTGATATCTGCATTTTATATAAGCCATCGGCCGCCCGTGCTCTCCAAGTATCGGCATCGGCCATTAAAAAAACCTGATATCAGTCGACCACTATACTTGCAAGTTTTTCCAAAGTCATGTAAACTAAAGGTCGACTCTTACTTCACGTACCTAGCCACGTCCATGTCTCAGCAAACTCCACTCTCAGCGCTCCACAAAAGCTAATAAGAGGACCTTAAGTTTAGTTCAGGGTTTTGGGGGGATATTATGCCAATGGTCTGTTATTGGTCAATCTGCCAAGCATTTTAGTAGTTAATTTATTCATCGTTTAGTTTTAAAATCTGAAAAACACCAACTTACACCATCAATTGATAAAAATTGAAGTCACCATCTTGATTATCAATCAACTACTCAACTAATTGTTTCATCACCACTTAGTGGTATACGGGGCTGAGCGTCCCACGATTTATTCCTGGGAATTATGGGGTGTTGACATTTGATAATTTATCTAAGTTACTGAAAAAAAAGTTTATTGTATGATTATTTCATTATCTGCTTTTTTTTTAGCTGGTTGTGTTGTTTTTTTATGCTCGTTCTGTTTATGCACATTGGGAGCAATGTAAGACTGGATTCAAATTCTAAGTGTACACATCTCTGGCCATTAAATGGGATTCTAATTCTGATTTCGGCCAAAATGCACCACTATGACAGAATAGCTAACAGCAGATGAGCGCTGAGTAAAATACATATCTAGCTAAAAGACAAACATGACAGTAATGTTCCAGAACTTGCTAACACATAATATGTACCTTGTGTTTAGAGTGCATGGAGAATTTAAAACTCTCTAGAAAGAAAACATGAACACTTTCAGTCTTTTTTCAGAACATTGTAGAAGATTTGTACAACATTTGAAAGATTCTCCTGATTTCACCTGTTCTTTAGTCATAAACACAGGAGAAAAAACTATTTAGATCAGACTTGCATCACCAGAATATTAGGGGATAGAGATAGTTAACTAAATAAATACAACACAAAATAATCTACATTAATAAAAACATTTTAGAGACTTAAACCTCTAGCTATGGCCTATTGTGTGTGTTTTGGTTGATGATGGTGTGCTGAAAACAGAACACACGCTCATAAAGCAGAATACACACCACAGCACTGTATCTTTCTTTTTTGTTTCTTTTTTTAATTACTTTTTATTCAATTTTCCATTTTTTAACTACAAAACAACAACAATAGTAGTAATAATAATAATAATACACTAAATAAAAAGACAACACCAACATATTCACAATTAACATCTAACATAGACATACGTAAACGCAAATCAAGTAAATACAGTTAACATCAAACAATTAATTACCGCCGTGTACCTAACTGAGCATTACACACAAAAAATATATAGTATACAGTAACCAACTATCTCATCAAGGATTTAAAAAAATGAATAGCAGCTGACCAGCGATTAATTGTACATACAGTTGTGTTGTGAAATCTTGCTGTGGCACGTTCTAAATGTAGAATGTCCAAAAAAGAAAGCATCCAGGCAGATATGTAGTTAATATTCAATTCAAACCAACCTCTCAAAATAATTTTTTTTAGCAGCTGTCAATGCCGCCATCAAAATTCTCCTCTGGTATGTGTGAAGCACCGTACCTGAGTCATCTGCCAACAACAGAAGGCCAGGGGACAAAGGCAGATTAACCAAAACAAAACCTGAAAGCACTTTAACTATATATGTCCACAGTCCCAAAACATATGTCTGTAATCGCCAACAGAGGCTGTGCTACATTTATTACATAATTTATCATTGGACAGTTTAATCAAAAAAGCCCTACAAGGTGTTATATAGATCCTATGGATAAACTTGAAATGTATTAAATGATGAGCCAAATTTTTTGATGAAACAAAAATATTATTCCAGAGAAGACCGTAACACATCAGAGTTAAAGATGTCATTAAAAGTATAAATACCTTTATTTGACCAAGAGGGGAAAACAAAAGGTTTAGAGTCTGTTAAAAGGTAATTGTTATGCCAAATAGGAGAGGATTTATGAAATTTATGGTTGAATTCAAGAAACTTGCAGGACTGTTTCCATGTTTCCAAAGAACATTTTATAATGGGTCCCAAACGAAATAATACACTCCGTTTTGTAATACCTACAAATGGTAAGTCCTGCAGCCTCAGAGGATAAACCAACTCTTGTTCAATCAATCGCCAAGAAATTTTTGAAGAAGGTTCAAACCATATTTTTAGAGACCGTAATTGAAAAGCCCAAAAATAAAATTTAAAATTAGGAAGAGCTAAACCACCAGCAGATTTACAGTTCTGCAATGTTGCTAAACGTACTTTGGGTCGTTCATTATCCCATATAAAGAGTGTACATAATTTGTCAATAGCTGTGAAAAATTCCAAGGGGGGAGCACTGTATCTTTCTTGTGAATTATTGGATATTGAGTGAAGGGGCTTTTGCGTCTGTGCTGTGTTACTTTGAGAGACAGTGTGAGAGTGTGTGTCCCTGGTGGCTGGCTACAGTGTACATGGCTGATTACACCCATTGACAGGCCTGCTTCATCACTGTACACTGAGCCTATGGCAGCTACCTGCTCCCCTCCTTAATACATTTTGTCTCTACAGCAAGCTTTGTCTCTATTACCTCTCCCAAACTTCCTGTCCTGCATTCTTACAAAACAGATATTTGCATCCACATTTTATTTCCACTGTGTAACCCTACATTAAAGTAATAGGCTGAGGCATTTGCATTTAAATGAATGTATGTGTTGTTGCTTTCATAATGGCGGAAATAAAAGTTTAAGTCAGTTCCCGAAAGTTTGAAAATTTGCTGTACTGAGAACAGTTCTTGTGAGGTCTGTACCAAGAAAAATCATTGGGTGCACAGTAAGTGAAGCATGTTGTGTTTCCCATTTCTTTGGCAGAGATAGAAGATTTGGGTAGTTAGCATGAACAGTGGATACTGAACAGAAAATGAAAACAGTGCCAGCTGCTGAAACTCAAACTTCCTGCACAAACAAATGTAATCTGTGCTTCCAGCACAGACTGAGATAGAGCTTTCAGAGGTTCCAGAAAGGTCAGACGGTGCAGAGTGAATTAAAGACCAACAGCAACAATCACTTCCAACGTCTTTAGCTTCCTCATTAGACACCAGGGAGGTGGGTCATGAGACTCTTGATTTGGTATCTGCCTGTTGTCAGTTTTTACCCACTGCTCTCTCTTTGACCCTGAGCCAATGAAAAACAATGGCTCTGTTTCAAAAAGGCTCTCCGTTGGCGGCCTGATATTTTGCTCTGCAGAAAGTGAGAGCATCTAAACGTCAGTTTCTCCGCTGCCTGGGGAGCTACCAGACCTGGTGTTAGTCGAGGTTAACAGCATGCTGACACTGTGTCAACATAAAATTCTAAACCTTTATAGTATTGCTAAAAAAAGGAGGCCTTCTTTACAGTAAACAGACCTATTTTTCACCTGTTAATGCATAATGCAGATTTAACCAGCCACAGCTGCCATGTGGCCATTTAAACAGAAAGATTAGCCAGTCTTTAGGTATGTTAACAAGACGGGCAATTTTACAACATGTGCTAATGGAAATCAGAAAACTGTGTTGAGCATTGCAGGGCATAACTTGTTTTAGCACTCACAAGAAAAACCCACAGAGAATTATCTTGGGAGTTCCCATCAGATCAACTGAGCTTTTTAGTACATTGTTTTGGTTCTCTGGTACCAACAGGCAGCAGGCAGAGTTGGTGCAGTCCTGCACCTATTAGCAAACCTACAAAGTAAGCGACTAGCTGGTGGAGCATTTAGCAGCTGAATAGCCAGATATTTTTCATGTTGATGGAGTCCCAAAAAGGAGATGAGTATTGAATTTTCGTACAAATACTACTCCAAATGAATGTCCTGTGTCCCCTCTGTCTACAGGATGTGTAAACAGGCAAATGATACCTTTCCCATATGACAATTACAATTCTGCTGCACCCAAGTGACCAAAGATGTTGTTCTTTTATTAATGTGGGTTTAATCAGTTCATATGTATCTCCATCCAAACAAGCTACTTTTAATTGATCAGATCTACCTTTAACACTGTTTTATTTATCTTAATCATTTTGTGGAGTCAACCCACCACAGCCTGAAGGCTGGCAAACATGAAAACATCTGGCCTCACTCCGTCTAGAGGCAAGATGCTGAGGCAAAGTCAGTGTGACCTTTTCTCTGCATTACAGGGATTACTTCAAAATTACTCATATAGTCCTGCTGTACTCTATGTGCATTACAGCAATGCGCATTAAAATACAAAAAATAGACAAGTTGTTACTAATTTGTTAACCGGTTTAGGGCATATTTGGGTGAATAGTAGCACTGGGTCAGAAAACAGAATTTCACTGAGTTTAGTTTAGGTTGGGGGCGCTATTGCAGAGAGAGGAAAAAGCTCAAATGGTCACGTCTTCCACCAGTACACCCAACCGGCTAATCAAATCAATAGATTACTTTATATTATTGCAAATAACGTTTTACACTTGGTTGGTTGAGGTGGAAAAGTTGGTGTTTTGAAAAATACTTAATACTAAGCTATGATATGACAGTCAGGTTTGCAAAATGCACAGGTTCCCTAAACTTTAACGCTAGCAAATCCATTATGTCTCCTCTGTCTTTCACAGCAAAGAGCAGCTACAGAACGTTCAGGGAGCAGCATTTAATTTTTAGTCTGCACTGACCAAGAGAGGAGAAGCTCTGCTCTGTAACATCACTGTACAACCGTGAGTGTGTCCGGAGGTCCAACACTAACTCAGAGTTATACTTCTTCTCTATTGTTCATCTATCAGTTAACCTTTCATTAATGTCATTTTATTAATTTAACATTATAAAATTAATATAAATGAACCTGGACTTTCCGTAATTGGATCAAGTAGCTCAGGAAAATATGGTGTATCAGATTCAGCAGTTTGTTATTTGTATATTTAATAATAGACTGTGTCAAGTATTTTTAGGTTCAGTATAATTAAATTTGATTACTTTACGGCCAACACAATAAATAAAAGGTGGACTAGGGAAACTTATGACCTCAGTATTTCTAAAATCCTGACTACAGCTCTGCAAGCGTTGCATACGTTTACAAAGTCTTACATTAATCCTGAAAATTTGTTTCTTACCTGCATGCATACTTTACTGAACTCATACTCCCACTTTTGGATGCCATTAGGTTTATGGTTTTATGTTAACAGTTCTGGGAAAATGGTGAATCAATTTAGAGAAAAGTGTTGTAAAGAAATGCTGCAACAAGCAGCTTTTAAGAGAGTCCTACCACATAACCGCTGGCTGTACCCTCCATCAACATCAAATCTCCTGTTGCTTCAGGACAGGAGTGAGCCAGAAGCAAAAAAAAAAAAAAACCTCTTCTCCCACTTCTCTTGCAGCACTGAGTCACTGACCTGAGAAGACTGCCGATAAAGCTGGGGAGGGGGAGAGAGATAACGCTAACAGCCACAGACTCTGAGCAGTGACAGAGGCTATCACTGTCAGAGGCTGCACACTGACCCATGCCATCCATCACGTACAGGAGAGGAGAGGAGAGGATGAACGGGCAGGGAAGGGGCGGGAGAGTGGAGTTAAAAACTTTAAAGAAGAGTTTACAATAAAAGAGTACAGGAGATGGGATCACAATTTGAGAAGAGATCACAAGAGGACGAAGGGAGAGATGAAGGAAGAGAGGGCCAGCTGGATCGAGCAGGATAGATCAGAGGGGGAAACCGGTAGGAGGCAGGATGCAGGAGAAGAGGGCAGAAATGAGACAAAGGAGAGCAGAGATTTAAGAAGACAGGAGAGGAGGGGAGGAGAGAGGAAGGAAGATGAGATATTTGCAAGGACAAATTTAAGGGCAACAAAATATGAGGAGAAAGTAGAATATATGAAAGTAAATCAAAAAAATGAAATACGTCAGGTATTTGGTGGGATCCAGTTGGGAGAGGAAGGAAAGGAAAAATAAAGATCTCCCAATATGCATTAGCTTGTTTTGTTTTTCTTTTCTTTCTTTGTCCACCATTAGCTCCACATGGAAGAGCATAACAGCAAATTAACAAGTGCACAAGTATTCAAAATATGCCGAGCTCAGTATCCAGCTGCAATGTCCTCTAAGTGGAGAAAAACAACATTGGCGATGTAATGAGGTGGAACATGGAGGGGTCACAAATAAATGCTTCACTTCAGCAGAGCTGTTGTACAACGCAGCTGACAACAGCAGATTGGGAAGTCAGCACTTCAGGGCCACATGTTTTCCTTTTTGGAGAGACAAAAAGTTTATGAAGACGTTTATCTAACGGAAGATAAATTGCCACCAGATGCCTTCTGAATATATGGACCTCTGTTGGGAGAAATCCTAAGCTTTTTTATGACAGTGACAGTGACAGCTTTGCCCTCGCAAACATCTGTTTTGGCTGCAAGAGAAGCACATTGAACATGGCCTACATTAGATATTACAGTAGATCAGCACTACTGATGAACACCCCGTACACCACAGACTTGATACTTTATCACTCCATCATCGTCTTGACCTGTGGATCCTCAATTTTAACAGGTGACATCTAGTAAGCCTCACCAACACTCAGCAAACGTATAGAGTTTTCTTTAGTCTGTATCACAGCAGCACACTCAACGATTGGGCTAGAGTCACAAAAAACAGGACTTTGTTTTCTCTACTTTAAAGGTCACAAACAGCAGTTAGCAGCTCCTGAAGGCAGGGCGAGGCAGGCTGACCTGCAGGGGTAAATAACACTGTAATTGATTCTCTGATCAAACATCTGATGATAAATCATAAAGATGAAAATGTTCACAAGTTGTACTAAAAAAATATGCCAGGAGCGGTCCACCTTTCTGTTTAATAAAATTCTGGTATCAGCCCGACGCATCAGCAAAAAGATATAAATCAAAGTATTGTACAACATCAACAAAAAGAACAACAGCCGATCCCACATCTGGAGAAGTGGGCCGTTCAGGAGAGTAGTAATAACCCTGATTAGTTCCAGTGTTGATGGCTGCTTATGGAGCTTCCAGGGGAGAGCTGAATAGAGATGGAAATCAGGGCTCAGCTTCGGATGATTATCTCGCCACTCCAGATCAAAGATTTCCTTCAGTCTCATCACAGAGGATAAGGAAAAGATCCTTTCACCCTGCACTATGAAACTTCCTGTGTCTGTTTTACTGAGATATTCTAAAAGAGCAGCAGGACTGTCTGAAATTAAACAAACCGGCATCAAACAGGCAGCATGCATCTGCATATGTACAGATTGATGCGCATATGGTTATCATTTTATATGTGGCAACACAAACTCAACAGCTGAGATGATTTCTAAAACAAAATGCTTCTGTAATGGTTATTCGACTATGCATGGAGCTATGGTTATTTGATAAAGTAATTAATGAAGTGACAATAAATTACAGCATCATTTCTTAATAAAAACTCAAATTTTCAGCCAGGAAGAGGGTCATGACACCTCTGGGAAAGCTGTGGAGGAAGCGGAGTGAACCATCTGTGATTTCTCAAGCAAGGTGTCTGTGTACAGTATGTGCGTGGGGGGAAATGCCATGAACATGCCTACATGCATGTGACTCATTTCTGTGGCATTTCTTCAGCTCGCAGCGTGTCAGAGCGCCGAAAGAGCTGATGTGGTCGTGAAGTGAAGTTGGTCTTCATTTGTGATTTTAGTCACTGCTCAAATAAAAGTGTTCACTAGTTAAGCCTTTGAACACATCATACCTCGCCCCTTTAGGGCAATACCTGCCAGCAGCGGTTTTTCAGATTTTGTTATTTCCTCTTGTAACATCAAACTAGACTTCATTTAGGGCCGCAATATTGTAAAGAAGAAAACATTTCAAGACTCTGCTACGTGCATTTGAATTCAACACTAACTAGGCTAAACTGAAGACATGACAAAACCAGAGTTATGAAACTACTAATAGCCATAAAAAAGAACAAGAGGGAATGGCACTCTAAAGTCTATTTGGTGTGATAGCAAAGATGAAGCAGGCAGTATCCGTTGGTGTTGTCTGATCCCACTAGCTTTCACAATTTCTCAGTGCTAACAGAATCCTGTGAATATTGTCCAACTCCTCCTTCAGGTGTGACCACGACAGTGCTGGTAAATGTATTTTGGAGTTTTAAATCTAAAGCAAGAAAAGTTTATATTAAAGTGATTAATATGAGAGTAAGAATTTGTTTTTTAATCTATATTATATGTGTGTAGAGTTGGGAAATGATGCCTCAGTCAGTATGTATACTTACATTTCTTAATGTGTATAATAGTTTAAAAATGAATGTGCTTTGTATCTACAACCACACCCCACAGTGATGTCATGGTGTCCTTGAGTACATCTGTACATCGCTACAGCACAGTGAGAAGTTAAACCACTGGAAGTCGGCAAAAACAAGAATGTCAAGGGGTGTTAAGTTACCCTGCGACGTTTTCTTTGCCCTGAGCCGGGACTCACAGGTTCACTGCCATGTATGTTAACCTTCATATTTCAGGATTATTATACACATGTACAAATTATGTACACATTCACAAACCTAAGTCGATACAATTTATTCCATTTGATGTTATTAAATGACTGTATATTCCTATTTTTGACTCTGGGGCACATGAATAAAAACATTTTTGCTTCATTGCAAAAAAAATCTGCTGCCATGTTGAAAAAACTCAGATTACTGACAGACAGTGATTCATTCAATAATAGAAAGTACAGGTATTGTTTGAAAATCATATCCACACTATAATGAAAGAGCCATCATAGTGTGGAATAAGTGTTCTTGAAGTAAAGCTGCACTTAAACAAATTAAGCTATGACGTCCGATGACTTCCGGAGACAAATGTGTCACAGAAGGTGTTAACATTCATATTTAGCATATAGTATGTAATGTATGCCTATACAGACCTGCAGTTCCCAAGGTATGATCCCTTTTTTATTTTAATCAGAGGCTTCCAGAGGAGCAGACTGAGGTGTGAAGGTGTTTCCCCTGCTTCTCTCACACCCTTGCTAACATGAAGACAAAAATAGCAAACATGCAAGAGAATCCTGCTAATTGAAGATCTTGACTCACAGCAACGCAGCTCAGATCCTAACATACTGGAACTGCTACTACACAAGGTTTCCACCAATATGGGCTTCTAAAGCCAAACACCATAATTGATATTTAACCTTTAATCAGATGTGACTGGTCCTATGTATTTCTGTGCTTTACCCAAATGGGCTCCAGATACTTTTGACCAGCATTTATTTGTGGCCAGTCACCTGAAGGCTCCACCTTTGCCTGAGAACTAGTTTATTTTCAGAACGATAAATGTTTAAAGAGTATCGCCTACATCAGGAAAGATTCCACTGAAATACCAACCTTATTTAGAGGTGAGACCTGCCAAGACAGCGTCAACAATATACTGCACCACACAAGCATTTAAATAGAAATAAAATACGACAGAGTTAAAAGATATCTAGTCCATTTTTTTCACTTTCAAGCCACAGTGGTCCAGCTGAATTTACCCTGAGTGACTGTCTTTTTTTTGTAAGTGATTCCAGGCAATAGCATATCTGACTGTTTCAAATCTCAGTTCAAACAGAGAAAAGAAGAGTCTTTCTACCTTAAACCATACTGATGCCCACAAACTGGACCCATAAAAACCCATAACTAAGATGGAGACAACCCCAGAATGGCCTTATAAATAAATGGCAGGCAGTGAATTGATCTCTGCATATAAAGAGATGACCATCCGACCACAGCATACAAATCCCAGCGAAGTGTCGTAAATTTGCTACCGGTGTCAACTCCCAGCGCACTGTGTAAAAAATGTCTCTGAAGATTTCAGACAAGGATAGGAGAAGCTGATTTAATTAAACCACTTACCACCTTTTAATCTGCGGTAATTGTCCTATGCTGTTTTCTTCTCAGCTCCCTCACTGGGTTTCTACATTTTGGCCAGTACAAGGAGTTTAGAAATGGGTCATCACTCCTTTCAGAGGGTGGTTCAGTCCCTGGCGGACCAATACATTCATTTTATTTTGTAGGTTTGGGATAAATGTTTTGCATAGTGAAATCGACATATTTGATTTGTAAGGAAAGAAAAATTGGCTATCTGTACACTGATATTGGATATTACAAGGAGTAACGTCTGATCTAGAGTGTTCAATCTACATGGGATTTGTATTTGAAATGCTTATAAATATACCTTTGTCAACCAGCCAGCGTTAAGCTCAGTTTATGCTTGGCTGCTCGCTCGACAGTTGTCTCCAGACAAAAGGCACCATGTAGCACCTCGCCCAGCTTTTATACCTCAGCAACAGGAATGATTAAGTGATCACACAGGTTCTTCCACACTTCAGCTCTCACAAGACCGCTGTCGTTTCATTCATGAATGAGCAGAGAAATAAATAAAAAATATATCATTTTATCTGTTTGGAATGAATCTTCTGTCACTTCCTGGCAAGTGCCAAATTTCACCCTGGCAACAAACTATCCAATCACATTGTATGACAGTCCTTGACATCAACCATGACATTTCAAAATTCTACAACAGTGCATCAGGAATAATTATCCCTGGAGGTACATTATTTTGGGTTTCTTCGTTGTCTTGGTGCCCACATGGTTTATGTGGGATACTATGGGTCCCTATCTTTCATGGTTTGAGGCCATTTGGGGGCTTTGTTGCATAAGGACACCCTTTCTCTCTGAAACGTTTCCTGTCTTTTTTTATTGTGAGCTGTCCAGTAAAATCAAATGCATAGTTCTTATAAAGAGACCATGCATTACTTCAGCTTTATGTCAATTGTTACTGCAGTTAAATGACCCAAATCTGCCTTTTTCAATGCCTTCCAGAACCATTACAAATAATATGGTGTTGCTGGTAGTGATAAACTCACAGATAATTATTACCTGGTCCTGCTGTTTACCACAGCTCTACTGAGTGTTTTAGCGCCATTCAGAGAAAGATCTCTCATAAACCTCCTAAACACTACCTGCCCAGCCCCAAACAGCACACAGACACAGTTAACATCTAGCTGGTGAACATAGTGGAGCATTTAGCAGCTAAAGAGACAGATCTTTTTCTCGAGATTGGGTCGAAGCCAAAAGCAGAGCTACAACAACAAATCCTCAAACAGCTAATGGTTGGACTTGTTCCACTGCCATCAAGTGGCCAAGCAAATCAATTAATGTTGCTTTTAAGGTTAAGGAAAGATTGTGGTTTGGGTTGTTCAAAAAGTACTTTGTTAAGTGTAAGGGAACTTTGTTGCCATGTAAAGGAACGACTACTTGGGTAAGGTCAAGGAATGATCATGACCATGATTAAAAGAACGCTACACTGACTGTTGTGGTAGAAAACCACAAGTCAACCATAATCTCCCAAATCAAAGTCACATACTTTATTGACCCATCCATCCCAGTCTTATCCTAATACTGTTTGTCACGCTACTGCTACTGCATTTGCTCTTGACAGGCAACAGTTAAAATTTACAGAGCTGCTACAGACATATGTAAAAACAACATGGTATTTCAACAAATGACTGATGCTATTATTTTTTCTTGGGAAGACATTTCCACTTCAAAATGCAGGTAACAAGAGAAAAGAACAGAAACTGACACTGCCAAGTTGTGGGTGAACACTTTACCAATTGAAATTTATCACTAAGAGTAAAAGGTCCCTGTGCTAGCTAGATGACTAGCCTTGCAATTAGGTGCTTCATTTGGTCACAGGTACTTTGCTGTCTGTTTCAACACCCACATCTGAATTGCATCCTCGATATGAATAATCATTTAAAGCAGTCACAACTGAACAGCGATTCAGAACTGAGCACGGGGGCTGAGGCGTGAATGTAGCCATTGAGGCTCTTTCGTGGTAAAGCTTTGTGGCTGTTACATGGTTGTCAGCCTAAGTTCCAGTCTCACTCCGCACATTGGCCAAGCCTCATTAAGCACCCTTCCCAAGCTCCTTGTTTAGTCCCCAATTAGGGGAGCCAATGGTGTTGCAGGATCTGGTCAACCTCCAAGTCGCTCCAAGCAAAGACATTCTCCCCACAGTACTGTTGAGAAGCCATTAAGAACTTTCAGGACATGGGATATTGGTACGTTTCACCTTTAAAGTGCCTGTGTTTCAAAGTGTGTGACTAGCCTGTGCTTGCTGACTGATTGCTGTGTATTTACTCCAAAGCATGGTGGGTGTCACACACAAAGCGATCTGTTGAGCTCAGAGGCAGCAGAATAGCACTGTCTGTCTATGTCACACAGCTCTGTGTCTACAGTCCCCCTCTATATCCCTTTTAATCCATCTTCTATCGTCCCGCTGACTGTCTCCTCGTCACCCATCTATTCATCTCTCCTCTTTCAATGAATCCCTCTGTTTCCCCCTCTCACTGTCTCCTCTTCCTCCCTCTGATGTCACAAATTCAGATATGAGGTTCTCTGATAGCACACAGCCTTGGACAGTGCGGCCTTGTTTGGAGGGGAGCGATCAGAGGATGAGAAGATGGAGGGAAGGCGAGTGAGTCGGGGGTGTTTTCTGAGGCAGCGGGAGGATGTAAGATTCAGAAACAAAGGAGGACATCTAGGTTAAGAAAACATGCATGAATGCTTCTGAAAAGGCCTGTGTTGTGTTGCCGGCTTGTCTCATCCCTGTGACTCCAAGCCAGCCGTGCCTGTCAGGGCACTACTGCTGAGTCTATTTCTGTTATCTGCTCTGTTTCTTGCGGATAAACAGTTGACTGCTAACATCCATACCTGGGGGGTGGGGTTCTCTAACCTTGAACCTGACACTGTCCCAGAATTGCATGTGCTGTCATAAGAGCAGACAAGTCCAGTACACTTGACTCTACCCAGAATCTTGTGGCAGGCCTTACATGGATTTTAGAGGCACTTAGACAAAAATGTACTCTATTGCAGCAAAACACCACAGGGGCCACCGTGGGGTTAGGCAACCCTATTATTTCTTTGTGTGTACATTTTTTTTACAGGTATCACAAGCCACAATTACAATGGTCACTGGTAGTCCAGCAGGTTTTTGGTAGGGGTCAGCTGTGTCGCCAGGAGAAAAAAATCTCTGCCAATATGAAGATTTAAATACAGCCTTGAGTGGAAGATTAATCAGTGAAGGAGAGAAAAGGGGTTGCATTTAACAGAAGATAGTAGAAGGATACACCAAGAGACACTAGGTATCAACATGGCAAGGGCACTTTTAATATAATTTGACCTTTAAATGCCTCTTGTATCTCTACCGCTGAATAAATATGCACTGTGGGACTTCTTTAAAGAGCTGCTAACCCAAAAGAATTTAATAAACCTCAGTTCCAGTGATGAGTTTTAGTGCCTTGTAATAGTTGAGTGTTACAATTTTGTATCAACTATTGTCTAGAAATACTTGTATTACAAGTTAGCTTTTCTTTCATAGGCAGCAAACAAGCAGGTATAAAATAAAACCAGGTCCTCACCTGTTGAGACATACCTTTTTTTTTTTTAGTAGTATGACCCTGCATTGTCAGCTCTGTCCCTCAACATAAAGTCATCCATATGTTGATTTAAATCAACAGCAATCGGTTCAGCATATAATATATGCAGGGACTGGCTTATGTGTTTTTTTAGCGCCCCTAATAGTATGATGTGATTACCTGAAAATGTCTTAATTTGGACAAAATCCAATTTTTCATACTGTAAACCAAATAAGGAAAATACACATAGAGGTAGAAATGTTTTTCTAAGCCCAACACTGAATTACAGGAAATCCAATGAAATTACTCTTTTGAAAGTTTTTCAAAACCAGTACCCTGTGATGTCTGTCTCATTTTTACAAGTTTATGTATGCACATGCAGCACACCACAGAATGGACATTAGTGAGTCTGACTGCAGCACAGGGAGAGAGGAGGGAGGCTCCTTGCTCCAGAAGGGGACAGTGAATGACAACCCATTTTGTGGCAAATAAGACTGCTGGCCATCAGTGAGTGATACCAGGCTGACTGAAAGTGCGCCACAGCAATAGGCTCAAAGCGTTCATCTGCCTACTCCACTGCAAAGAAATCAGCTACGTGCCTCTGGTTTCTCCCATGAGCATCAGTGGGCATGATTTCCCCCTGCCTTATCATCATGACATGACAGGAGCACATTCTTTCTGCATTTCAGCAGGTAAAAAACCCATGCAGGACTTCTTTAAAGACGACACATTATTACACTGGATATACTATTTATCACAATAAATATTAATGAGTTATTATATATTGACCAGCAATATATTATATTTAATGGTATATATATATATATATATATATATAATGACTTTAAACTTTGAATAAAGCAATGTGGCATCAAAAAGGGAACATGCATGATTCTGACTATTATGTTTTTTTGTTTCCTTAAAAAAAAAAACCCTACTCTAGATTTGTCACACTTGAGTTAAGAAAAATATCCTGACTCTAGTTAATCACAATATAACAAACTCCGGTAAGTCATGCATCAGGTTTGCCCGGAAACGCAACGTTTTGTCTTGGATGGAGAACCCAAATGCCAAGCTCTATTCAAAAATATTGAAATTAAATGCAGCTCTGCTTACTGCTACATCTAAACACCGCTTTGAACAAGGCAGGACAAAAATAAAACTTGAGTAGGCTGTGAGGACGCATTTTAAAAGTTAAAATATATAGCTATATTTACTGAAACCAATTGTCCCCGGTGAGATTCGTGTGCGCCGATTTAAAGAGTTTCGCTTTTTATTCATAAACATGTCTTAGATCACGTTCAAACTGGTATAACATTTGCAAATGGTCAGCAAAGCCTCATTACATTAAATGATTTTCTGAATAGGGCTAGGCGACACTGTGTCCCCTGAGAAACGTGCCCCCTTCACGGACTGACTGAGTAGCCCAGACGGCTGTCCACCAGCGGCGCGACTCCCTGAGCACAAACCGGTTGGGTGTGTAAGACTTGAAGATACAGCACTACTCCCTCAGCGGGCTAAACGCAGAGCACATTAAGGCGGGTCACAACAACTCGAATTAATCTCCAGATAATTTACTAATTTGATCTCGGTCTCCTTTTTGCTAATTTTGCCCCAAACCGCTCGAGATCGCCGACAACATCGACATGCGTCTTACCAAAACAAAACGCAGAGGCAACACAAAACATGCGGCGCTCATGAGATGTGTGTACAGTAAACTTGGAGCAGAGCACCATGTCAGTATGAGGTCAATAAGAGTGAATATGATCAATTTTCAAAAATGAAAAATTACCTTGAGTAAGTTACCAGTCCTTTTGATGCATCCTGGCTGTGGGCAAAGCTCGGTGCGTTCACAGGGCATTCACCAATTCCAAAAGCCTGGCGATAAGTCCTAGGATAAGTCCCCAAACCGCATAGTTATAAACGGAAATTTCTGAGCAAAATAAGTGCAACGTTATTGGGATAAAGAAGAGGGGAAACTCAGAGATGAGTTGTGACTGTCCGTTAGTTCCCGAGTGTGCTTCCAGTGCGTAAAATGGGTTCAGAAAATCCCGAATGTATTCACCGACTGTTATTTTCTTACATTGTTCCAAAATGAAACGTCCCCCGCTCCTTTTTTAATTTGTGAAGGGGAATCCCTTTTTAAAATAGTTGCTGTGTTTGTTATTCCAGAAATTCTGTGATGTGTCTCAAAAAGTTCTTTTCCAAATTTAAATTCCTTGGCGTCTTCAGTTTACGCAGTCTTCCAGGGCAATGTGAAGGTTTAACGGAGCGGTAAATCAAGGAGGGCTCGCGTGCGTCTCGGGAACCGCCGTCCCCAGCTCGCGGCTCAGGAGCTCCTTGTCTGTCTGTGTGTCCGCGCGCAGCAACAGCCAGATTCCTTATTTGGAAGCCCGGGGCTCGCGCTACTGTCAAAACAGTCAAGTTAAACCAAAATTACTTCCAGCAAAATCTTTCAAAATAAAATCCATTATTGGTCGAAGTACTGCAACTCTGCAACGAGGACCTCTAAATTAAAGCAGCACTTGGAAAGGAGAATAATATCCCTCTCAAATTAACCATCAATCACTGTTGAAATGAAATAAAACATGCTTCATCTTAAAATTTCCTCTTGCCTATTAATTTCAGAAAGAGTAATTTGTATAGCCTAGAGGTGAAGATAAATGATGCAGTGAAAAAGACATTTACAAGTAAAGTAAATGTGGTGTTGTTATATGTATTCTTTTGCAGTAGACTTTCCATATGTATGTATATATGTATTCATAACCAATAATACTTGTAAAACATACACATAGTCATACTGCAGCTCATACTTTCAGCTGGACAATGTCACATGTTTAAAATGTCACATGTGCTCTTGCATTTCAGTTAGGTGTTTTATGAAACAATTTTAATATATTACTTTTTTGGTAGAGAATTCGTTTTTTTGTGTTTTTGTAGATTACAGTAGTACTAAAAAACAATAATGAAAAAACATCCAATAAATAGAGGCTACCCCTCCCTTGGGACTGATTTTATTCTGAAAGGACAATTGCTCAATTTCCTGCCAGATTCTGCCTTTACTGTGTTCAAAGCTGAGGGGGTTCCTCTCAATAGAAAATCCACCCACCAGCCCCCTCTTCTGGAGTCAAACAGCTTCAATTGGATGTTGTGTCAGGTCTGTGGCACCACCTACATTTTCTGCACAAAGAGGAAATGTTCAGAATGAATAGCCACAACACTGGGTTTTCTGCAGGTTATAGAAAAAAATATTCAGGAAATTTAACTAATTCAGCGATGCACCAGAAAGATGTGCAACACAACATCAGCTAATTTCTCCTAATTGTCAAAATCTTAACTCACCAACAATGAGATTCAGAAAAAAATAGTGGTGTGCATGGCCGCAGGTACTGCTGAAGACACCTGAGGTCATGTCCTCAGTATTGTGTGTGAGAATTAGGGGGTTGTAACAGTCAGCAGATTTAAATCACTCATGGTGGCTTCTAAACGCTGATATGAAATATCTTTAGGTCTGATTGTTTATAGACACAAAACAAAATCATTGAAAGAAAGAAATTATAACCAGATTATATTCCATCCATCCATTACTGTACCCACTTAAACTGTTCAGGGTGTAAAAAGGTTTAGGGTTAGTTTATTCTGTAAAGGAGTGGACAGAGGTCTTCACATGTGTGTTATGTTCATTCAGCAGCTGCTTTATTAGCATATGCAGTTAATATTAAGTTATAGCCTTCATTATTTGTCAGTGACCCTTTAATGTGTGTATTTCAATGAGGGGAGACTTTGTTTGACTGGAAAATCATACTTTATTGACATGTATACAACATGCACTATATGAGGAATGTGAAAAGTTTTCAGCTATCGGTCCCCATCATGATGATTGGGTGTTAAAGAGGGTGGTGAAGCCATAGTGGTATGGAAAACACCCCCAATGGAGTCTAGACACTGGTGGTGGTGGTGATGGAGGGGGGAAGAAATGCTGATATCTGGATGTGATGAGTAGAGGACTTCTGCTGGTCTTGAACTGGGCCTGGATCTGATGAGCAGGAGGGGAATAGGGTGGAGGATCCATTTCGTACTGAAAAGAGGAGAGGAGAACAGATTTTAAAGTTTGACAGCGATTACATGGTGGGCTGACGGAGATTATGGCAAAATCTGATTGCTAAACTTAAGAGTGAACGCTCACAGTCAGCTGCTTAGAGACACAGGAAGATAGAGTTTGTGAATGAATAAGGTTTGAGCATGGTCTTCCTGGTTGAACTTAACGCTGAGCATCTTTTAGTGATGGTAGTTAATAAAACTAGATACACAGACTTGCTTTGCTAGGGAAGAGATCCCTGGCTGACTAAAACTTGGGCCCTGATGTGAAAAGAACCCTGCTGAATGCCTCAAGCCAAAATGCATCAGTCTGACAATGAAGTTGTTTTTCAAGGACTACTTCACCAATATAGCACTCCTATAATGTTGTCCGACACACGATGGACAGTTTAAAAAAATATTCTACGCATTCCTTTTGCTAGTTAAAGCAACATTATGTAGTCATTTTAATTTAAAATTTGATGGGTACACTGTCTTGTAATAGGGTGAATGGAGTCTCTGACATGACCACACCGGTCCGGGGTGCTGGTTACGGGCGCAAAGTAATATTGGAGTCCCACGCACGAACAACCTTCTGTGACAACGGCGAAATGCTTTATGGCACTAACACGACTTTCAGCAAGCAAGCATCAAGGAGAGGGAGAAGGTATTAATAGTAAGATGTACAATGTGAGTTCTTTGGAAGAAACTATCTCGGTATTCTTTGTATGGATATCATGACAGAAGCTGTAAAGAGACCAAAGAAGACATTGGAGAAAGCGAGGAAGAGAAAAGGAGAGAGTGACCGAGCAAGAGACCAGAGAAGAGTGGATATCGGACTGGGTTTTACGCGTTGGCGTGAGCTAAAGAGCTGAATGGGTGCAAGACAGATGCCGAGCTGGCCTTGTTGCTGTTGGACTAGTAAGTAACAACTTATTAACTGGCTCGCTATGTCATGTGTTGTTGAGCTTGTTTGATGTTTGCCTATTAGGGATGTGCATCTCTATCACTGAGGCAGATGCGATACATTAAACGTACATATGAAGCAACTACCAATGCAGAACGATACGATTCACCCCTATTGTGATTCGACTTTATTCAACACGATGTGATTCAATGTGATACAACCCGGTGCAAAAGAATAAGCATATACACTTCAATATGGTACCGAGAGTTAGATTTTATTTGATCATATTGAGATGAGAGAAACAATTCAGGGGGAATTAATCTAAATGAAATGTGACCAACTTGATACCAAATGATTGACTAAATAATAAAGGCATAAAGACTCTTCTAATAATTGTACATAAATAAATCAGATTTTACCAATGCAAAGATGTTAGAAAAGATCTTGAGTTCATCCCAAATTGTAACCGGTGCACACATTTTTAATCGGGCCAATCGTTGGACTTTTATGCCGATGCACCGATGTGAATCGTTGAATCTTACCGTCCCTATTGCCTGAGTTAGCAAAGCTGTCGACTTGAGCAAAATCAGCCAGAGGTTTCACAGACAGATGTTTAGCCGCTAGCTATAAATCTCGGCTTCATGTAAGCAAACTTGCTAGATGACACACTCTCGGACATTGGTAACGTTACTCTTGCGTCAGTTGCTGCTTTGTTGGCTACCTTGCCACCCAAGTCTCAAGCAACTTTATGCTGCTGCTGCTGGAGAGTGCCGCCGGGGGCGGAGCCAGAGCCGTGCGAGCGGGCAACATAACCGGGCTCAACCGCATCCATGGACGTAACGTTAGCTTATGGCAGAGCGAAGAGACCGGAGAGAACATTGACCGAAAAGGCTGGCGGATGTTAGTGAGAGCTTCATGAAATAAAAGGCTGCAGGACAGACGCTGAGCTGGCGTTCTTTCTGTTGGACTTGCAAGTAACATTGCTTTGTGTTGTGTTGACGCATTTGCTTGATGTTTGCTGTGTTAGCAAAGTTGGCAGCTTGCTAGTTTTTGATCATAATGTAATCATAGCAAATGCCCGTGTACAGCTGTCCTGAATTACACTCTGAAACGCATAAAAAAAACATCTTACATAATGTTACTTTAAAACCCGTCGTTTACCCACAATGCACCGTGACCGTCAAAAGTTCATTCGAGATTGGGCTGTGTTATGCAATAGCCTGGAGCCTCTAGCTGCAGAGGTCTAACTTCTCCAACTCCAGATTTTGTTTTTTCATTTTCAAACTTGTGGTCTTCAGCCCCAGCCGATGCTGACTGAACTGACATCACTTGGCCTGTAAACAGACGTGTAAACGTGTTTTGTTGAAGTTGTTCCAAATCCACTGAACTCTATCAATTGTAATAGTATAACAAAAGCCACTATTGTTACATTTTTCTTTATTGGTAGTGCTTTGTTCTGTAATGTTAGAGTACTTACATTTTTTTTATGGGAAACTTTGCCTTGACATTAGATTATTTACCCCAGATTTTCAATAGTGGTTGCTTTCATTGTCCTTTGGAAACATTGTTTGATTTTTTTTCCAGGTTGGGTATGAGACTTGGACTGGATGTTGTCTTATTTGAGCTTCTCTCGTTAATAAAAAAAGAATCACTTATTTGGGGTTTCCCTACGATGTACAGTGGAAAACACTTAGTTTGAAAATTTACAAGTTGAAAAGGGATAAATGTACAAATAAAATGTTAAAAAGAGGCTTAGACATAGTCCTTTTAGCAATGCAAACCTGCTTGCATCGACTTCTATGTAGTGTAAGTAATGTGAAGTGATTTGAATCTCACCGTGAACAGAAGTGCGATTACTGTCATAAGAGACAGTCAGTGTTACATCATGTGCTGCCATATAGCCCAGAGGTGTAAATGGAAAGCCACCTCTGTCCTGCTCTCCAGTAGATAGATTCCTGCTTACTGTGCACTGGGCAACTGTTTGAAGGTCTAAGTCTCCTGTCAGTGTGAAGAAACAACAATCATCAGTACAATTTAGCATAACATTATTATTTAGCTTTCATTATTTTGTTTTCAAATATACTGTTAATCAGGACAAAAATGTTGAAATGTGTATTTTGACCAATAAGATTAGAATGGATTCAACCATTCACTGGCACATTGTTCTCATTGGTCCATTATTGTCTCCTCTAACAGACCTTTTTCACTGCAGATATTTTGACTCATAGTAGGAAACCCACAGGTGGAACTAACAGTAATGATTCCTCCGTTCTGTTAAGTGTCCCAGGAAGCCAGTCGGATGAGCCAGCGTGTACAGTATCAAACCCTGGAACTAGCTCACATAAATTATATACAGCTATTAATTCCACCTGTGCTTTTTGTGCTTTGACATTTGTCACATTGTCTGATGTGAAAAGGTTTTATTTGAATGGTGTGAGCCTGCTGCAGGAGACTTTCAACTTCAGTCGTTACAGACTGGCAAGATTGAAGTGCATGTTTTAGTCCTAAACACTGAATTATGTATACATAACTCTTAACCATTTCTGACAGAGACTGACTTACTTTCCATGCTCCCACTATTTGCACTTCATTTCACTTTACTTTATGCAAATGAACTTGAGAAACCAACCACAGTTAGAGGCATGAAACTGTAGATACTACTAAGGGAAGTTTAATCAATAACCTATCCTAATCTACAAGTGTCGACAGTGATTAAATATAGCAAGTGATTATCTGGAACTTCCCACTGGCAGTAACCAATGCACTGGTGTGGACAGGGGAGAGCATCCAGGACAGCTCTATGGGTGCTGACAACCAGATCACAGAGAACTCTGACAGAATTCTTGCAGAGATCTGCAATTTGCTTAAGAAGTGTCATTCATCCCAGAGAACTTTTATCACCTTTATCTGATTTTTATATTTTCATTTGACAAGCTAATATTATCACTGTGAGGTCATTTTTCTTCTAACTCTAACACCAAGTAGGAGTTAAAAATTTTAAAACTGTACATTTTGGAATAAATAAGTGGACCCATTAAGAGATTATTAGATTTGCCAATAATTAAAACAGAGTTACATCTTATTAATTCTGTTAAATTCTGAAATTTTTTATTATATAAGTTAGTATAAGTTAAAGTCTTCATTAACAAACAGTCTGTAGGTGAGGTGGCTGGAAGGCCTGACAAAGGCAGAAGGCAGGCAGGCAGGCAGGTGGGGGGTGGTTTAGTGTGGCTGGTGTTAGGTTAGGTGATTCGAGGTGTGTAAAAAGGCCTAGACAGCCAAAACCAAAAAGGCACTAGACAATGATCACGATCGCACAAGCAACTTCACTGGAAACAGCTTGGCCAATTGTTGTTATACCACTGACAGGACAGCAGATACTGGCATCGAGCAGCAGGAGAACTGGCATATTTACCAAGAATGGTAAGCCACGCCCACATTACACACACATACACACGGACACACAAGGGAGGAGGGGAAACATTTATTTAGGCTACACAAACACTCCACTCATTTAACAAGGCTGCTGATGAGTTAATGGACTTGTTGTAAATTACAATAAAATAGGGTTATTTTCCATAATGTGTTTTTACAAGCAGCGCATCACATCCACACAGCGTTTGGCTCGATAAGACAACATGTGATAACAAAAGGCTAGATGAAACTATGCTCCTATTTGCTCAACTGACGCACTGAAAATGGCATCAATTTAAATGTAATTTGTCTTCTTGTTCACCTTATTTATGAGAATAAATTGCACTGCATGCAAATACTAATTAATGATTCCTGATTAAACTGTACAACATATGAGAGGTGTTCTTTTGCAGAAACAGATATCTCCGTTTGTGTTTATCATCCTGAATCTGGATCTTTTTGCTGCAAATGACCTTAAATTATGTTTTTTTGCGCACGGGTGTTTGTTTATTCAGAAAAGCTTTAAGCCTACAATACTCAGAGGTAATATTTCGATTTATTTTACACAACAGTAGGCCTATTCATTTCAAACAGTTTCATCCTTCTGCCATGTAAGTCACCGTTTCTCTTTTCTCCTCTTCATGTGTGTACGCATGGTTCAGAGTTTACTTACAGGACACACATTTTCAACTTTGTAAACTTTGTTTTTTATAGATCACAACCTTTGCTTGGGATGTGGCATAGGCACGTTTCCAGCCCTGTTTTGTACATACGCACAGTTTGTAAATGAAACCCCTGGACTGTGACATATATTTGTAGCCCCAGTTTTGAAATGCTGTTAAAGTAAGGCACAGAAGGGAGGTTAGTTTGCCAGCTAAAATGTTTGACTAATCTAAGCATTAAAGTTGATTCTTGACCTTGGACAGTGTGTCAGTAGATGAACTGTGCTTAGTTGTCACTGTCTATATTGTCACTGTCTTATCAGTTGTCATTGTTTTGTCAAACTTCTATTTCCAATGTTATGAATGAACTTTGATTTCATTTTCACATTTTCGAGTGGCCTTTTATTGTGGCCAGCCTAAGGCCTTTTATTGTGGCCAGCCTAAGGCACACCTGTGCAATCCCCATGCTGTCTGGTCAGCATCTTGATATGCCACACCTGTGAGGTGGATAGATTATCTCTGCAAAGGAGAAGTGCTCACTGACACAGATTCTGACAGATTTGTGAACAATATTTGAGAGAAATAGGCCTTTTGTGCACATAGAGAAAGTCTTAGATCTTTGAGTTCAGCTCATGATGAATGGGGGCAAAAACAGAAGTGTTGCGTTTATAATTTTGTTCAGTGTAGTTTAAAAATGTTGTTAGTACATGTAGTTGGGTAAATGCCAATACTTCCCACTTTACCTCTGCCCAACTTGAACCTTCATAGGGGTATAATCACAGAGAATATATGTAGGTAAAAATACCCGTGTGGGTGTACAATGCCTATAATTTTCCAAGTCCCCTCTTGTATCCGTATTAAAGCACCTCCTAAATGCTTTTATGGTTAGAAACACTGTAAAACTATGGCTGAAGCATGGAATAAAGCATAAACTGTCATGATTTGGCTTGCTGCCTCCCCAGTCCTAGTGTGTTTTGTCTGTTTTCCCTCTCCCTTGTGTTTTTGTTGTCTGTCCTGTGTGTTGTGTGGGCGTGGCACTCCTGATTCTCTCTCTCCTCATCAGGACACCTGTGGCTTCCTACTCACCTGAAGCAGACTCTGCAATCACCTCTCCTGTCTTAAACCCTGGCTTTCCAACCAGTCTTTGCCAGATCGTCTGTTCACTGGCCAGCTTTAGAGTTTTTCTGGCCTAGTCTGCCTTGTGAATCTCTTATATTGATCTTTGTCTGACTTTATCTGTTTTTTGCTCCTGCTCCAGATACCCACTTCAGTTCTCAGAGCCCAGCCTGCCTTCCTGAGCCGAGTTGTTTTTTTGGACCAGCCTCTTGCCTGGCTGCCCTAAAAATATTATCAACTGGCTAGGTGGTGTAACCACAACATTATGGTTCATTCTGTGGGGCAAACGAATATCCACAGCTCAGCAGCATAACATAACCCTGACTGACCCCAGTGCAAATATTTTTCTTGTGTCCCTCGCCCCAAAAAGCACGTTCACGTACACACAATTGCAAATCTGCAGCCTTTGGTCAGCACCAAGGACAGCAGCCAAAGTGCCAAAAGCAAATCTTACTGCCAGCTCTCAACTCAAGGCTGCTGTCTCCGACTATCAAACAACTGAAATAGCTGGAGCCAGCCTACAGTAACAATTCAACACATAGTAGTTCAAACAGTTGATAAATAACCACAGAACAAATAGCAATAAAAAAACTCATTATGCTAACACAGAATGAATGAATGGATGACAATCCATGCCACAGTTCATATCCTTAAATGTTGCCCTCAGTTTGAGCCACATCAGTGGAAGGGCAATAGGGAAGGCAAAATTGGCTGGCTGGTCGGTTGGTTGGTTGTAATTTTGTACAAACATTCATGCTCCCCAGAAGATGAGTCCTGCTAACTTCATCTAGCGCCACCAGCAGGCAATAAATATAGGAGCCTTTAAAAAAAAGGTTCTCTTACTATTTAATCAAAAACATTGCTCTGAAGCTCAATTCTGAGGCTGTTATACAAAACATTTTCTAATAAATATTGCAACTTCGGATCAACCCATACCAAGTTCGAGCTTAAATACCTAACTTCTGGTTAGTCCCGCCCACGTCCATGTTAAGCCCCACCCATTCAGAGTACCGATACAGATAATTTATGTACTCGGTCATCCCTGATGGAAATCATCATAAATTATCTGAAAATCTAAAGCAAACATTATGACCCACTGATATCACTTTCCAAAAGCAAAGCAGAGCTAAAGCCAAACGGTAGAACAGCTTTCAGTGAAGTTTTAGCTGTCTCATGTCAAGGCTACTACAACAGTAGTTAGCGCCCACTGCAGGACCTCAGTCTCAAGCTCTCTCTCTGCAAATTATAAGTATCCAGGCATTGCCCTTCGTCCACACACAGCCATACACATACACAGTCTTTGCTTTGCCACTGGGCACTGCCACACAGCTGGGAAACCTTTCTGATGTGAAGCCCAAAGAGATCTGAAAGGCTTCTAGAGGCGAGAGCACAAACAAATACATTGTCCCTCTCTCACTGTCATTGTCTCCACTTCAATCAAATACAAACAGGCACATACAAGTGCCTGTAAGGACACACGCACATAGAAATCCATCTCCAGACCACTTAGCAAACAGTGTTGTCTGGGGTACATATGAGCAAGCTGTTTCACATATGAATATTTCATTTTAGGGTTGAACTGGATGCCTCCAAACCTTTTTTATTAGAATTGTGATGTCTGATCATGTTTGCAGACACATTTTTGGTCATTTTTCTTTTCATGCTGCAGAATATATCACAATGTATCCTGAAATGCTTCCCAACACTCCCTATTTTTGCTGCATCCATGAAGCAATCAAATTCCTGGCACAATCAAAGTCTTATGCAGCCTCGTCATGAATTGCATTTACAGGAGGCTGAGAGTGCATTTTCTGTGGCTCTTTGTGTTGGAATTATGTTCAGCTAGAGTCCAAGAGCACAGAGAGCGCACAGGGATGAGTATGAGGGGAAAACAGCTGTGTTAGCAGCTGAACTAATAAAAGAGCATTTAAAAAGAAATACCCTGTCTCCTAATGCTTCACACTGACATGGAGGAAAGAGCGATTGCTACGTTCCCAGGAATTCATTAATGCTTGGTATGAATGAATATTGCTATTCAACATCATTTAAAGAGGGACAAAAGCCAGGATGTAAATGTTTCCCGTCTTTTGCAGATAAAATGAAGTTGTAATTTTGGGCTTTAATTGCCAACATGCTTCATGTTGTGACATGATTTTACGACCTCATTGTGGTGATGTGGTAATGTTTTTGCTACTGTGGATAGATATGGGCCTCCATTTCATAGGCTGTGTTCACACCATGGTTGAAAGTGTCTCAGTTTTTATTTGGTCTTGTGTTTTCAAATCCCTCAATCTGGATTACCACCCAGGTACCTAAGACCCCAGGGACCCCAAGAGCCCCAGGTTCACTGCATGTCAATAGGCTGTACGTAATTTCAGGAATATCAAATGTGTTTAGGGATCTAAAATGCAACAAAGATAAAACATGAAACATGGTGTGTGTCTGGGGGGACGGTCGGTAGCACAATGAAACGTTTTCCCACGGGGCCTCCTTTCAGGTTAGTCTGGCCATGGATATAAGCATCAGAAATCTCTGCATTGCATTTCTTATCAATACACAATCATAAATAATATATTTCAGAAATATATTGATAAACATAATGAACTGGATCTCTGGATCTCTTGGCATCCAGTAGAGATATACAGATGGGCGATGAATTGAATGAAATACATGAATAAATGAGGGGATAAGCCTCACCCAAATGCAGAGTCTTCCACACAGATGATGAGGGCTCAGTCAGTGGTTTAATGAGTATGAAAATGATGTACACATGCTGTGGCCTTCACAGTCACCAGATATGTGACCTGTGGGAGATGTTGGAGCGTTAGATAGCACTCTCCAACACTATCAACAAAACACTAAATTAAGAAATATCTTTTAGAAGACTACTGCATCCCCCAGCAGATTTCTACACTCTCTATAACAAGGAGGACTGAAGCTGTTCTGGAGGCTCATTGTGAAACAACACCTTACTGAGACACTTTATATTGGTTTGTCCTTTTACTTGTCACCCATTGGTGTCTTAAACCTCGCTTTGCACAAAATCTGGGGGCAAGGGGAAAATGTCAGCCTAGAAACTGCAAAGCTTAACACCATGTTGTGTCTTATGTATGACACATGTACAGAAACAGAAATGTAAAAAATAAGACACAAATAAATCCGGTATCTGTTGCAGGACTGTAATAAGCTCAGTTGCTGGCCTACCTACTGACCTGCACGTATTGTGCATGATAATGTATTTTGGGGGAGTGGCTTTGGAGGGAGGCCTGAAGGGGAGGATGGGATTTTTTTTCAGTCGGACACCTACAAAATCTTTCTTCAAAGTTGCCTAACCGAGCTTTGGTATGACCTCATTGAACACTTGAAAAGGCCCTGTACCTACCTGTAACCCTGTACCTTCGTATCCCCAGGAAAGATAACTTGGCATTTGAACCACTGGGGAGATGTGAGTTCCACACACCTTCTCACAAGTGCCGGCCTGGAGTACTTAAGTCTGTTTAAACATAAAACACTTATAACAGTAAAAGTGTTGATGATAAAATTCTGAAAGACGTCATTCTGCTGGTTTCGGGTGTATTGTGAAATATTTTGGTTTGACCCAACATTTGGCAAAATGTTGTGCATACAGTATAAATCAAAGAATGAGTATCACTGCGGAATTACAGTTTGACCAATTGGAACACCATTTGAAAAACTTGATATCTACCATCTAGAGACTGCCTGTGTCAATTTTGGTATTGGTATAAATTTTGGTAGTTACGTTTTTAGCATTTGAATGACTAGCAAGACTACCAGGTCTCCAGCTTATCTGCTAGGCTCCAACAGGCTGAACACGTCCTGGAGCTATCGCTGTACTGGACACATACATATTAAATTGATATGGATTTTCTTTTTGTGACCAGATTTTGCAGCAAACAAGCAGATTTAATTTAAATATGGCTAGAATCACACTTCAAGCTTTCATGTTCAATCCTGGTTGTGTTTTATTACAGAAACGACCACATAACTCCTCTCTTCTGTTTGGTAATGTGGACAAGCAGGTTGTGCTGCAGGGCTCTGGAGACTGCAGAGCTCTGTCATCTGCATTGCACACCATTATCAGACATGACTAATTCAGCACGTGGCCAAAAGACTATAAATGTGCAATTAAATATTTAATAACACAGACCATCCACCCACCTCACACTAGCTGTTCCTGTGCAGCATTTATGCAGAAAAGCACTGAAAGCTTGGGGCTTCTACCTTACCTGAACACATTCAAGCTCTCAGGGCTTGTTCTTGTCGTCTTTGAGCTGTGCCCCTGGTCAAATTTCCAGTGGCATTTAATAAATGCATGTGAACTTTATACAGAGAAATGCCACTATGTGACCCATTGTGGCCCATCATCCTCTGTGTACACATGTAATCTTCCTGGGTTTTCCGTTGCTGTTTTGCCTAAATTGTTTGTTTTCTGTGAACTCTAGTTGCTATCTAATCTCTAGATGCAGCCCCATGTCATTTGGATTTGTACAGCTCATGCTGGATAACACTGTCAGGGACATTAAACCCCAATTTGAGTGTGACCTTTTTAGCTGCGTTTATCTAAAGGACTCAAGGAAAGGCGGCCCCTCATCTTTTTCTTCATGAGTCTGCTCAGTAACTATTCATAAATTAGCTTTTGTCCCTGCTTAATATATGCCAAATTGTCCAAACCTTACACAAGCCTAATAACCTTTTTAAATATGGATGCAGCTACATTCCCTGTGTCTTTAATCACACATCACACAGTGCTATTTTTAAAAGGCCGACTTTTGTATAGGGCTTATTTTAAGTGATGCACTGATCCTCAGTGGCTGGATACATTCAGGCCATGTTGAACCCAGCGTGCTGAGCTGGGATCTGGCCCAAGTCCAGTTCCACTGGGCTGAGGTGGTGTTAACTGTGCGGGGGAGGCTGGGACCATCCAAGCCAAAGAAATCATCGCTGCTCACATCTCATCCCCCCAGCCGTGTTTCTACTGAGAGAGGAAGAAAGGGGCGCCAGACATGTGAACATGTGTCAGCTTATGGAGCGCACAGTGAATATTGTGATTGCACCAGCGTGTGTGTGGAAAGATTGTGAATGGACCGCACTCATGCGCTGAATGAAGACGAGCATAAACATAGTTACGACTGCAGGGATGTGTTGGCCTCTTGGTGCTACCATTCCTACAATGTTAGAATGTGGGGATTCATAGGTGACTGTAAAGGTTAATAATTCAATCAACACGATAGCATCAGCCAAGATGAAAGTGGAAGATATTTGCCATTTTCTTTCAAGTTTGAGTATGAAAAGGGAAAATGGGTAAAAGAAATTGCTTCCGTCTACATCATCTGGTTTCAATTACCGCTTGATGTCTGAATTTATTTACAATTAAATTTATTTTGTTTTCATTTGCTTTCAAGCTGATGCTAAATTTAGTGGAGATAGTTAATTTGTCAATAGAACATATATAAATATAAAAATTCAGGTATGATGCAAATTAGCGACCACAGGCACAAACGAGAAACCAATGCTCGCAGTCAGCTGCAGTCTGAAAAGAAGTAAGTTTGATGCGAAATGGGATAAGTTTTCATGCAGTGTTTGTGCTACAACTACATTAAAGTTGCAGTAGGGAATTCTTTCAAAAATAACTTCTCATCTTCGTCATATTTGCTAAAATTGTCACTATATCCCTACAGTAGCACATGAGACCAATAATCTGTAAAACTAAACTACTGCTCCTAATGCCATTTGCAAGAATCCAACTCTCCCTGAAGAAAACAACCAATCAGAGCCAGGGGCAGTCTCTAACACAGTGCCAGTCACTGCTCATGCACACATTGGGCCTTTCTGAAACTAGACCCTCACCACTTCCACTCCGACACGGAGTGAACTTTGGTCGAAGTCACCTTCCAGGCCAAATCGAGCTCCCTAACCCGCGTAGGGTTTAAATACAGCGAGAACCTTCGGACAAACTGCCCTTTCTCCCCAGCATAAATAGGATCTGGCGTTACCGCTGCACTCACTGCTATAATGCGTGTATCAAATAAACAACAGTGGTATTAAGATTCAGGATTGATGTTGAGGAAAAGTCTGTTTTTTGCAATAACAAAACTGAAAGCATTTGTCATTCATTTTGTGTTTGTGTTCCTGTCGATGATTTCTTTAAGGACATGACTTTATATTTTTCTTTATATTTGATTGATAATCATTGTAAAGAAAAGCCTATATATTTGAACCTCTTTATCTTAGCCTATATGAAAAATGTTACATTCACAAATACAACATTTCAATATAAATTATATGGAATACGTTGTTGACCTCTGAATGGTTACATGACAATGTTAGCGTAGTTTCGAAATAAAAAATCCTACATATTGAAAGAAAGGTCCCCCATCGTGGAGCAAAGAGTGTTACACACCTTCAACAAGCCAGCATCGGTGCTGACGCGGCATTTGAGGGCATGATGACAAACAGTGGAGAATAACTTTGGGGGGTGCAGTGGTGTGCTAGCCTGTCATCCCACTGTTAGACGTTGTTGCTGCTGACTCTGACTTGTCCCCAGGTATGCCTTGTGGTAATTTACTAAAAAATTATTTATGTATATGCACCACATGAGGACAATATCAGCTGATTAATGAATGCCTTAAATTAGGTGAAAAAGCAGGGCCTATCTGCTGTAAGGACTTTTCTCTTTTCTTGCCCTTTCTGTGGCTCTCAGCTCCAAGCCAATTGGGACCTACTGGAGATGTTAATATTTAAAAAATGGTTGACATATAATTTCTCCCAAAAAAAATTGGCACCATAGTTTTTGTTAAGAAATGTTTTTCAAACGTAAAGAATATCACCAGCCTAGTATCCCCAAAAGAAGTTACAGATCAAATCCCCACCAGTTGCCTCACAGTGAATCTGGGGCTTTTGGATCCCCTGTCAAGTCGGGGGCCAAAGACAATCAGCTCTCTAACAACCCCTTTAATACTGAAAAACATTTGATGTGATGACCTGCCAAAAACAAACACTGAAATATAGTGTCAGAAGTCACCACCCATGTACCTTTGCTCTGCCACCAGCATTCGTTTGTGAAATCTGCACCTAAATACTGTACATACATCTCTGATACCACTTTTCAGGGCTGGTTTAATATGAAGTTTTTATGTTTAATAACAATAATAGTTTAGACTGGTATTGGCACCATCACATTGGCTGATTCCTGCACTCTCCCCAATCAATCACCATGCCTGCTGGGTCACATTAGGTGGGCTGTTTATGTCCTTGAGAGCTTTGCCTCTTTTGATTATTACTGCTACATTTTTTTCATCAGTGTCTGCTTCCAGTCTGGATACTGCAACACCTCTTTTGAATAGATGATCATTTCCCAAGGTGCTTTGAAGGTCTCTTAGAAGGGAATTTGCTCTCATTTCAAGGTGCCTGCTCTATGCCATAAGACCATGGATTATATGCATGGTCCTGCCTGTGCATGCCTCAGTGCCTGTAACATGCAGAGTACATGTGCAGTTTACTACATAGAAGGTTTCTGTACACAAAACAAATGGGTTGACACATTAAAAACATATTGGTATGCTCCTTTTCACCTTTGATTACTGGAATGGTTCACAAAATAGTTTGATGCACTATTTTGGGAGAACAAGTTTTTCCACAAAGAATGAAGATCACAAGTTTGCCTTCATGCAGACAGAACAATGACTGTGATTATTACTCACAAAGGACACACCTTTTTTATGCAACTACATGGAGATAAATTTAAGAACAATCAACAAACTCTTGTCTGCTCTTTTGAGACATTTGTTGCCTGTGCCCCAAAACACTGAGTACTCGTTCAGTTATGACTGGAGACAGCTTTCATACTGTAAAATTCATTTATTCCTTTTCTCAGCTGTACTTAGGAGGTAGCACAACATGAAGTTGCAGGAAGGCAGTCCGCCTTGCGAAGCATTAATCCTTGTGATAATGAGTTGCAGCCTCAGTTTTTAAGGTTCCCCCTATAGATAGATGGGCCTTTTGAGTGGACAGCTAAAGGGATTTCAAGGGCATTTTCCAGGCCTTGATCCATCATATTGAATAATTTGTGACATTATGTAAGTGATGTAGGTGTTTTTGAATGCCCTGACCCCATCATCTTTCTGTGCACGTTTTATAACATTCCCTGCACTGTGTACATTTGCGCCTACGAAAAAGCTTGCAGTCTGTGAACCTTCACAGACTGCACAGTCACCCAGGTCATAGTTATCAAACGAAGGTTGAGGTCAAAGGCAACTGGACTTTGTAGACGGCCAAAATGCCAAACTCAAGGCTTCAAAACAGTAGTCGACAAACCCTTGGGCAACATCATGATGGCTACGTCCACTACTTTTATACAGTCTATGGGGAAAGATGTAGAAAGCTAATTTTCCTGTATCTGTTGTGGATAGAAGGTTCTCAGAGGTCAGAATAAACTGATGATTGGATGCTGTACTCCCCACCTCCCTTGTCACATGCTAAGTATGTCATCATATGACAGCAGCTGACTCCTAGCAGTGTGCCAGATCCCTACAGATCAGAAGGGTAGACTCAAACATGGACTGTACTTTAAATGACCCCCCCCCCTCCACTGAAGGAGGTCACGGCCCTGGAAACTAAACATGTGCTTTGTATTAAAGTCAGGTTTCCTGGAGGTAACGTTCAGAGATATTAGCTTTTGTAATAACACACACACACACACACACACACACACACACACACACACACACACACACACACACACACACACACACACACACACACACACACACACACACACACACGTGATATCTTACAGCATATAGAAAACATTTGATTCCAGCTGTCAGATCATTCACACTTGTTTTTGCCATCATACCATATCATCCAGCGATTCAGTTAACTAGCTGGAGTGACACAGGGATAGACTGGAATACGTTAAAACAACTGAATTGAGAAAATCTGCAAAAGAGAATGCAAATGCAGTTCTATACACTATGAATATGTGAACACAGCTGAAACCAATAAAGAAGAAGAGGGCAGAATGCAATGATATAATTAAGAGTGCCAGTCAAACCTCAAACGGTGACAACAATGTAGAAAATGTGGGAGAAATATAGTATTTGTTTGTATCACTGTATTACTGTGAGGAAGGTTACAGTGTCCCCATCGCTCAACACAAGTCTGGGGTCTCATTTATAAACGGTGCGTACGTACAAAACAGGGCTGAAAATTATGTGTATGCCACTTCCCAAGCAAAAGTTGTGATCAATAAAAAAACAGACCTGATGGGAGAATGTGCGGTCCACGCAAACTCTGAGCCATGCGTACGCCTGGCAATCTGGCAACTCAACGGCAGCTCACATGGCAGAATAGAAATATTACCTCTGAGTATAGGCTTAAAGCCTTTCTGAATAAACAGACACCCATTTCATTGATTTACCTTGAAGTGTGCAAAAAACATAATTTAAGATCATTTGCAGCTATTCAAAAAGATCCAGAAACACAGAGATATCTATTTCTGCAAAGGAACGCCTCAAATATGTTGTACAGTTTAATCAGGAATCATATTAATTAATAGGCTACTTGCATGAAGTGCAATTTATTCTCATAAATAAGGTGAGCAGGAGGACAAATTACATTTAAATTGATGCTGTTTTCAGTGTGTCAGTCGAGCAAATACAAGAGCATAGTTTCATATATTGTTCTCACATGTTCGTTGCCTTAGAGACAAACGCTGTGCGCCAGCGTGTGGATGTGATGCGCTGCTTGTAAAAACACGTTATGGAAAATATACACTTTTATTAAGTAAATCTTTCAGCTTATGTCACATAAAACAAGTCATATTTCTTTTAACTCATCAGCAGCCTCTTTAAGTGAGTGGACTGTTTGTGTAGAATCCAAATTAGTACCTGTGTCATCCCGTCTTGCGGATGCGTGTGCCCGTCCAGCCAGTGACATCACTACTAAAGAGGGACGTCCCTTCCTGCAGATTGGTTATAGAGGGGTGGAGCTCCAGTGCCCCCTTTCCTCTGGTGCACAAGCGTTGCGTGAAAGTGCGTTTTTTACCCACCAAACAACTTCAGCTTCACCAAAAGGAACGTCGGTGTCACACTGAGTTAAATCTCATTTTATAGCTGTCAGAATTTGCGTCCTTTTTTTATAGGCAACTATGGGCGTTTGAAGGGTCGGACATGGAGCTCCCTCACATGCGCCACATTTCGAGTTGATCGTAATTTATAAAGGGAACTTGCTCACAGATGTGAGTATGCACAGTTTTATAAGTGTGAATATTTTTTGGCATACGCCATTTTTGGCTTTTGGGAGTACGTACACTTTTAGTGAGGATTCTACGCACAGTTTAAGTTTAAATGAGACCCCTGATGCTTCATCTGCTGCCATTTTTAGTCTCTCCAGTGGAGCAGAAGCTTTCGATCTTATCAGAAAATTTCATGGAATTTCAATCTCAGTTTTTAAGCCTGTGTTTATAAGCTAATGGAAATTTTATAATCTACATTGTAACATCTACAATTTCATGATAATTAGGGAAACTAACTGCTGATGAAGAAAATGTTAAATAATAGAAAGCTACTAGCTCACTACCATGTAGTGAGTTTTCTCAACTGCTTTCACAAGGGTTTATTAGGGTGTATTACAAGGGGGTTTTATGATGTTGCTTTTCTTGTGTTTTGTGTTACCAGTGCATGTCTGCCTCAAATTTTCACCTGCTGCATGCGATACATTGTAAATCAATCATAAAATCATGCTGTGTAGTGGACATTTTTATTTGATTACACCCACACTCTAACATGGAATACATTTTTTACTGTCATAGATCTGGGCTGGACTGCTGAAACAAATATATAGCTTGGCATATGTTTTCTGGCATGGAGTGGAGTTGTGGTTAGTTTTTATTTGGCATGGCATAGTGTGACAATTGCAAATCCTGTATTATCAGTTACTTTAAATCAGGTGAAGGGATAGATTCAGATTCTTTCCAAGTCAATGTTAATACAATATCCACATGCAGACTGTAATCATTCTTCCTGGTATGGTTAGCACAACAGACAGAGGTAGAAACTTGTTGTCTAGCTTAATTATAAGATGAAAGAATACACTCACATACCTTCTAGCCCACTGTAGCAGGCTGTAAAGCAGTCCATAAAAGGTGTACAAACATGTTTCTACAAACGCTGGGCCTCTATTTCTAAAGAAATAGCTCTGTGGCATTACTACGCTTTTAAAACTAGTGTCTGATTTTTTGTCTGGTTTGTGTTGAAAAAGCAAGTGCTAGGCACTGGCAAACAACCTCCTGGTTCTAGTAAGTGATACCTCCCACATCTGTCACAGTTCAGGTAAGCCGGGTATGCACCCAAATCAGACACAGACTTAACAGAGACTTGGCAGAAGCGTAACTGTGGTCAAATACAGGCTTAAAGACAGCTATGTAGGGCAGTACAAACAGGCAAACAGAACCAGAAAAGCAGGCAAGATGCCGATACATAGGTGCAGAACCCAGACAGCAATCAGGCAGAAATGGCCAGACATAAATGGCGGCTATCAGCAACACCGGCAATCTGGCAAAGTAGCAGGGGGGCTGCTATATAAACTGGGGGTTAATTAGCAGTGGAAACAGGTAAGACTGGCAAGGCAACTGGTGACAGGTATGTAAGATATGTCAGGGTTTACAGAGGTGCATTATCTATATAAACTTCAGAGAGATGATGATAGATATTAAAGCAATAAGACAAAACCGTCCAATTAAGTCAGTAACACCAAGCTGCTAAGGTACATGCCAACTGTTCAGCTAATCTCATGAACATTTGGGAAGCTCACACATCCACTTAGTTTGTAGACTGTTCATCATAATTGAGTCTTCTGCATTGGCACCTGGTCTCTGTGGCTCCTCCAGGTTATATCAGCTCAAAGCCTGGTGTAGTTATGTGGCCTCTCCCTTCCTCCGCTGATGCTGTGGTCATGATCTTATGGTCTACCTCCTGGACTCACTGGTCAAAAGGGCCTTGAAAGTAAGCTTTGTGACCTCTAAATCGTTAATTAATAGCCGAGTCCCAAATAGCTGCCTGTTTACTGGCCTGCTGTGGGAACACTTTTTGACAAATAAACGCAGTTCCCCATAACAGGCCTGGTCTGGTTTATATAGAAGTTCTTTGGTTTTATACATCCAGCCCGCTTTAGCTGCTTCTAAGCTGCTTAGATCGTGAATACAAATGTGTTAACGTATGATCAATATACATCGTTAGATCGGTTAGATTCTCCACAATTCAATCGTTCAGTTCATTTAACAAAACAACGAGCCTCAAAGTTATTAAACTATAGATTTACCAGTGTAACCTGCATGGTACAGGAGATGGAAAAAAAGAAAAGAAAAGAAGTGCCGACTCCCCTTACATTTGATGCCCTTGTTAAGTCCGAATGTGTCCGCTCCTTGATTATTATTCCTTTAGTCTGTAAGGGTCCACCGATCAAAAGAATCTTCATAAAAATCAATCCAAGTTATTATCCAAGTTATAATTATATAATCCATGTTAAGAATCCTGTCATGTGAAGTCCAGCGGACTTCTGCCACACTTTTCTCATCCTGCACCCTGTTGTTGTTTTCGTTACGTTGCTACCTACAAAATAAAAGTGCATAAGCTGTCTGTCGGAGCTAGATCAAATGAACAATATTTGGTGTTATTTGATATATTTTAATTTTTAACAGCAGTATTCTGTTTGAAATAAATTGTTTCATAGAGGCCTATTACAGTTTTGTGCGAGAGGAATTAAAAACCTGTCCTATATGGACGCCTGTCGCAAAAATAGGTAGGGTCAATTCAGTGATTTTAGCAAATAAAAGCCCAGGCTTTTAATCAAAGTTTTACGGTAGCTTAAATTGGATGGACGTGCAGAGGACAGACTGGATGATAGCTGTGTAAAAGTGGATCAGCAATTCTTTAGGCAGGTTGAGCTTCCTGAGCTGGTGCAGAATTTGCTCCCATTCAGCCACAACAGCAAGTTAGGGTCAACACTAAAGAAGGCCTGGCTTACAATTGGCATACCAATGTTTGAAACTGTGCATGGTGATCTTAAAGTGCTTTTCACGCAATTTCTCTCCATTAACATGTGGCCTTCGTTGGTAAAAAGTGTATAATTCAGGCATGTCAGATAGCCTACAGTTAAACCTGTTCCTGTGTCGTGTCCCTCACAGTAGTTTAGTAGGTTGCCATGGTCACATGGCAAACCATAGCAGCAAGTTGAAAATGTTAAACCATCATTAACTCAGACGACAGTGATACATAGCCATGCTCCTTTTCCTGGCCGCTGACGCTGGTTTTGAAACAATGGAGGCAGCTGCGCTCTTGCTGTGTGAAAGCACCTTTAGGCTTGTGTGCCGCTGCTCAGCCATGGAAACCCATCTCATGAAGCCTAACACACTGTGGTTGCGCGGATCTTACTTTGTGAGTGTTGCAACCAAGGATAAACACATTTTTGTTTGTTGATCTTGTGTGCCCTATTGCTTTGCTGCTGAGCTGCTGTTGTTTCCACTTAACAATAGCAGCAGTTCTTCAGTATGACCCATTCTAGTGCTAATATTGATCATTGGATTTTGCCTGGCTATCTGCCTAATTGTATTCACCTGTTAGTAATTAGTATGGCTGAGGCAGCTTAACCCACTAATTTGAAGAGGTATGATACACATACTCATGGATATATAGTGTTACCATACCAATCTGACTTTTACTAACCTGTATGTCGGACCAGAAGGACTTACAACAACCTCGACAGGTCTCTGCAGACACTGTACAGCCAAAGGTTTAGGGATCTCATCCAATTGTTTGCCAGGATTTTCAGGCAAGACAAAGGGGAGAAATTGTTTTTTGGCTGGAGATCAGTGTGCACATTTGGACACTAATCACTCAATCCTACTCTGATTAAGTAAATACTCCTGACTGCCAGAGCTGTCATGTAAACGCCTTTACGGTACCTGCTTACCTTAATTGTTCTAATCAGAGTAAGCATTAAGCTGGTTCACTGTGTGATCACAGGTCATGTAAACACCCGTGTCAGATTTATTTCTACATGCAGTGGTCCAGAGCTTTAATAAAGCACACACCTTGGTATAAACATACAGTAGAGACATCAAAGCCATCGAATGGCCTGACGACAACAACCTTAATGGTTTTGCAGTTTTTTTTTATTGACATTATGTAGAAAGTCAGATGCAAAATTTTAAATATCAAGAGATTGAAACATTTACGCAGCAGCTTGGTATGTAACCACACACTAAAAAATGTTTCCATCTCATGTTAATAAAAAAAAATGATTATACTGTAATCACATAAAACTGTTTTCTCAAGCTGGCACAGCTTCTGTTGACATTTAGCTGAATAAAACATCAAAGAGTGCACACACAGTGAGATGCAGGCATATAGGCAATTATATCCATTGAAATAAATAGAAGTCAGTGAAGTATTCTCCTGTGCAATTTGTTTCAAATGTTTGTTTCTTCATTGCGTTCTTCAGAGCGATTTGTCATTTGACTTTTCATTGTTACATTCAGTTGAACACTGAAGACATTTAAAACCACACAAAAAAACAACAATACATTCAGCTTATTTAGCATATTTATCTCAACCTGCATTAAATAGCCATGTCTGTCTGTTGACGGAGGGCTTATAAAGGTAAATACAGTGTACAGTGCCTCAAGAAATTGAGGGGAAATAGTTAGTTAGTTAGTTAGATAATAAAAATGTAGTTGGGATGATGTAATGGGTTGAACATCTTGGACCTTAGGCAGAACACAAGCTCCAATTCAGTTTGGATACATGTAGTTCAAGTAACCATATTTTCAATATTAGGTGTGTGTTTTGAAGATAATGATATCAGCTCTATTGGAATTATAATTATTAGTTGGTACAGAAGCCTTAGAATACACTAAATAAATTAAACACTTAGAAAATTAAGTCATGTCAAATCAATTTTATTTATATAGCCCAATATCACAAATTTACCTGAAGGTGGTTTACAATTTTTACAGCACATAACACCCTCTGTTCTTAAACCCTCATTTTGGATAAACAACCTCCCAACACCCAACCCCCCATGAGGAATAAAAGTAGAAGAAACCTGAGCACCAGATTCCTCTGCCAAGATGAACAGACATGCAATAGATGTCGTATTTACAGACAAAAGCAACATAATAAATTACAGATTTACAGACAAAAGTCTAAATAGAGTGTTAATTAATGTATACAGTGTGAGGAATGGATCCGGGAGGATGTGAGAGTTCAGGTGTCACCGAACAGATAGGACCTAGGCCACACAACCTCCTACCCACCTTGGAGAACTGGACAGGCCACACAAGAGACAACTCTGTACTTGTACTTATTCTGAGTGATTGCCTTTATCCTACGATGAAAGACTATACTGATGAAACTTCCATGTTTACTATCCTTAGGTGCTATTCATCCCTCCAATGTCTACAAGCAGCACTGAAGCTGTTCTGGAGGCTTGTGGTCATAGGTGTCAATCACACGGCTGCTTGGTAGCTTGGACTCCTCTGAGCACATGCGACAGTAATGTCATCCAATCAAGAGAAACTGAGGTTTGGACAGGGTGAAAGCAGTAAGTTTTACCTGTTTAACAGTCCTGTCTGACATACCTCTTCATTTCCTCATTCATACAGTCAATATCATAGCACATATGGAACGCATTGATTTGCAGAAGTTTACATCTCGGGAAACATCTAAATCCAGGTTAGATATTAGTTCGTTACCCAAACATGATCTTTCACATGATGCTTCCTTTATGAATCTGTCATCGATGTCCACTGTCCTTCTTTATAACACTGTGTGACTCTGTGGATATTAAGTCAGCTGTCAGGTTGTTAACAGTTGCACTGTAACATTTTCTGTGGGCTACGGTCCTGCAGTAATAACTGTTTAAATGTTGTGATTGGTCACACTGATGGAATATTCCTATTATAGCTATCATGTTGGAAATAATGATTATTGTGGTGCAGCTGAAACGACTAAAAAGTGGTTTTGAACATTTAATCTGAAATGAGCAAGATTTTTTAAATAAAAAATAGTCGTCTAAAAATGTAGAGTTTGAACAGACACATTTTCAACTGCGAATCAACAAAAGTAATTATTACGGGGTCAGACTTCACAATCACAGGTCCATAAGTAAACTGTGTTGTTTCTCTTCCAAATCCATATCGTCATCTGCAGGTATTGCCACCGGCATTTTGTCCTCTCAGGTTACAGTTTAATGAGTAAGTTTAAAAATCTAATTTAACAAACAGAATGATTCCAGCACTTTGTCATGAGCAGACTACACTGAATAAAATGTAAAATTGCTGACTTATTGACTTCTGTCTCCACTCGCACACTGGATTTCCTAAACAGAACCCAGAAGCAGACCGGAGACAGAGAGCATGTTTATTGGTGTGAACAAAAGGTGGATGGTCCAGAGATCATAAACCGAAGGCAGGTGCAGGAGTCTAGAAACAAAGTTACAAAGGAGCCGAAATAACTAACTCAACACGCAAGTTAATACGAAGCTCGAAGCTGGTTAGTGCGAGTGCATACACAGAATGACACAACGATCCGGCGGAGACTGGATGGCTGGAGGCAGTTTAGGAGCATATTGCTTGATGACGAGCAGGTGAGTGAGTGACCCAGAGCCGTGGACACGCCTCCCTTTCGCAGACTGTGCAAGGAGAAGGGGAGAACACAGACAGACAAAACCAAAACACACCAAGCATCCTGCAGTCACACCAAAAGGGAAAAATAATCAAAACTCACTCATTCACATACCAAGAGCCAAGGGCAGGGGGTCAAGGCCTGGGGATCGTGACTCTATGCTCTTTATTTACCCGTTGCCGCGTTGAATCGTAGTGTCGGAGCTCCATTGAGGAGGCTTTTTTTCATCCCAATGCATGCGCTTAACTCAGAGTGAACATAATAAACAAACAGATGGAACTAATTCTGATCAGCTGTTCTGGAGCCAAAAACTCTAGTTTCTCATCTCAGAGCTCAGGGTCAGGCTCAGAGTTTGTTAAGCCTGCTTTCTAAAACAGGGCCCTGTTGAAAACTGATGTGTTTGTGATAAAACATAAAAAGGAAATGTAATTATTTGCATTTACTAGCAATGCAAGTATACTGGACACCGGAGTAAGTCCTCGACTGTTTCGTTTTACCAAACCAACAATCCAAAACCCAAAGATATTACATTGATAATAACACAAGACAGGAAACCAGCAAATCCTCACAATTGGGATGCTGGAACTTAGTAATGTTTGGCATTTTTGCTATAAAAATGACTCAAACCATTAACTGATAATCAATATAGTTGAAATAATTCTATGTTCTTAGACTAATTGATTAATTAACTAATTGTTTCACCTCTGGAGTGTTTTTCTCAAATATCGATGATTGCATTACTTTGCCGCTTGTTTAAACAGCCTCTTATATACCAATACAGCCTTTGTGCGTGTCTGTAATTGTTGGGCTGTGTGTGTGTCGGGCCTGGCTGTGCAAATGTTTGTCAGAAGCCAATGACCCAAACCCAAAGTGATTTTTCCCTTTGGTATTGATTTTACTTTGTTGGTGGTAGTTTTGTTAATTGTTCATGTTCGGTGTTGAGGTGGTTTCTATGACTGATAAATAAACCTGTTATTATGTGATGATATGAAAGACTTTTAGACAGGTAATTGGCTTTTATAGAAATGTATGTTTTGGCCTCCCTAAGGAAGAATATTAGTGCCTCATGCTCGCGGTGCCCCAAAATCACACATCTCACTTTATATTTGCTTTTCATTGAATTTGTAATTCATCTGTTGGCTGTTGTATTACTACTGTCAACTCTTTCTAACTGCATTGTTCACAACAGCAGTCTGAAGGAGGAAGCCTGTGCTGTGAGCTTGTGGGATTCTTCTGTCACTTGGGTCTGTTCACAAGCAACAACATAAAGCTGTTTTAGAGCAGAAAGTTCATTTGTGAGAGCCCTTGTGACTGAGTAAAACATTATACGATCAATACTTTCTAATAGGTACTGACACCAAATGAGTATTGAGTTGTGTATTGAGGTATGGATCACTGTGGTATTGACCTGGAAGCCTCTCCTCTCTCGGTTCTTAAAGCTCACTACTTTTTTCTGATTCACCATGTTCTGAAGTGTTTTGCTTCTTCCTTCCACTCCCATCCTCTTCCTTCATTTTTATGCACTCCCACTAATCTGCAGGATTAATTTATTCTGCATCTACCTGTATTCTTTGATTATTGCTAAAAGCCTGAGTGCTGAAAACTGGTTGGGATTATCTCCCAGTGGAGTGTCTGATGTTCCCCTCTTAATAAGGCCGGCAGGAGAAAGCCGCCGTGCTTAAAATCTTCCCTTTTATGTTGATGTAATGTTGCAGCCATCTTAAAAGCAGTTATTACAGAGCCATCACGTTCATTCAGGCATGTCCACTCCTGCATCAATTTA